>NC_052068.1:11689102-11936602 GCF_015852505.1 Tachyglossus aculeatus
GTGGCAGAGCCAGGATTTGAATCCATGACCTCTGATTCCAAAGCCCATGCTCTTTCCACTGAGCCACACTGCTTCTCAAGGATCATGGAGGGAAGGATTGTGTCACCCCCTTCAAGAAGTTCCCTCTGTATCCCCAAAGAATTCTCCGTATCTCTCCATTCATTCATTCATTCAATCGTATTTATTGAGTGCTTACTGTGTGCTGAGCACCATACTCTCTGTTAACGTGTCCCCCTTTAAAGGAGCAGAAGAGAGAGATGAAGGTATTGCTCTGAGAAATCATTACTTAGTTTTCTTTAGATCCACGCTGATTTCATTGGGGCCTCTGGACCTTGAAAACATACTTAAGAAGCAGTGTGGCGTAGTGGATAGAGCCCAAGCCTGGGAATCAGAGGACCTGCGTTCAAATCTCAGCTCTGCCACTTGCCTGGTATGTGACCTTGGGCCAGTCACTTATCTTCTCTGGGCCTCAAGTTACCTCGTCTGTAAAATGGGGATTCACTTGCTCACCCTCCCCTTTAGAATATGAAGGCCATGTAGGACAGGGATTATGTCCAACCTGAATAACTTGCACCTATTACAGGACTTGGCACATGATAAGACATAACAAACACCACAAATCATTACTGTCATCATTCTTACTCGATCAATCGATCATATTCATTGAGCGCTTACTCTGTGTAGAGTACCATACTAAGCGCTTGGGAGAGTATCATAAAACAGAGTTGGTAGCTATTTATTTTATTTTGTTACTATGTTTTGTTTTGTTCTCTATCTCCCCCTTCTAGACTGTGAGCCCACTGTTGGGTAGGGACCATCTCTATATGCTGCCAACTTGCACTTCCCAAGCGCATAGTACAGTGCTCTGCACACAGTAAGCACTCAATAAATACAATTGAATGAATGAATAAGTGAGTATGTTCCCTGATCACAGTGATTTTACAGTTCAGTCTATTTTTATTGTATCATTATTAGCCTAGTGGATAGAGCACAGGCCTGGGAGTTGAAGGACCTGGGTTCTAATTCTGGCTCCCTGACTTGTCTGCTGTGTGACCTTGGGCAAGCCACTTTACTTCTCTGGGCTTCAGTTACCTCAGTTGTAAAATAAGGATTCAAATTATGAGCCCCATGTGGGGACAGGGACTATGTTCGACCTGAATATCTTGCGTCTACCCCGGCACTTAGAACAGTGCTTGGCACACAGAAGGCACTTAACAAATTCCATAATTATGATTATTACCATTATTATTATTATTAGTAACTGGATAACAAGGAGATCCGAGGCTGACAATCTGTCAGTCTCAACCTTGGGAAGTAGCATAACCTAGAGGAAGGAGCTCGGGCTTGGGAGTCAGAAGACTTGGGTTCTAATCCCAGCTCTGCCACTTGGCCTTGGGCAAATCGCTAGGCTGTAAGCTCGTCCTCTGACTGTAAGGTCATTGTGGGCAGGGAATGTGTCCAACCTGCTTAGCTTGTATCTACCCCAACTCTTAGAATAGCTCTTAACACAGATTAAACGCTTAACAAATACTATCACTGTGACAACCAGAGCCTTCCATTCTCCTGAGCAGGAGGAGCTCCAGACTGACCAGGGCATCAAAAAAATGACAGACGGGCAAAGCTGCTTCGCTGCTTGGGGCCTGGGAAAGCAGAGAGACGTTTCTGCTTTGGAAATGAGGCAGGTGGTAAAGGAAGGACGAGGCCGGGCGTCTCAAACAACTGGAAGGCAGCCGGGGTGGTTATTGCCATGGTTTAGATTCTTTAAAAATCAAGGCTGCTCCATCTGCCCCAAGATCCACCCTTTCCTCTCCATCCAAACCACTACCTTGTTAGTACAATCTCTCATCCTATCCCGAATGGATTACTGCAACAGCCTCCTCTCTGATCTCCCATCCTCCTGTTTCTCCCCGCTTCAGTCTATACTTCACTCTGCTGCCCAGATTACCTTTCTACAGAAACGCTCTGGGCATGTCACTCCCCTCCACAAAAATCTCCAGTGGTTGCTTATCAACCTTCATATCAAGTAAAAACTCCTCACTATTGGCTTCAAGGCTCTTCATCCCCTTGCCCCTTCTTACCTCACCTCCCTTCTCTCCTTCTCCAGCCCAGCCCGTGCACTCTGCTCCTCTAGGGCCGCTAACCTTCTCACTGTGCTTCATTCTCGCCTGTTATGCCATCGACCCCGGCCCACGTCCTACCTCTGGTCTGGAATGCCCTCCCTCCTCAAATCCTCCAAACAATCACACTTCCCCCCTTCAAATCCCGTCTGAATTACTGCATCAGCCTCCTCTCTGATCTCCCATCCTCCTGTCTCTCCCCAGTTCAATCTATACTTCACGCCACTGCCCAGATCATCTGTGTGCAGAAATGCTCTGGGCATGTTACTCCCCTCCTCAAAAATCTCCAGTGGCTACCAAACAACCTACGCATCAGGCAGAAACTCCTCACCCTTGGCTTCAATGCTGCCCATCACCTCGCCCCCTCCTACCTCACCTCCCTTCTCTCCTTCTCCAGCCCAGCCCGCACCCTCCACTCCTCTGCCGCTAATCTCCTCACCGTGCCTCGCTCTCGCCTGTCTCGCCGCTGACCCCCGGTCCAGGTCCTCCCCATGGCCTGGAATGCCCTCCCTCCGCACATCCGCCAAACTAGCTCTCTTCCTCCCTTCAAAGCCCTACTGAGAGCTCACCTCCTCCAGGAGGCCTTCCCAGACTGAGCTCCCTCCTTCCTCTCGCCCTCCTCCTCATCCCCATCCCCCCCGCCTTACCTCCTTCCCCTCCCCACAGCACCTGTATATATGTATATATGTTTGTACATATTTATTACTCTATTTATTTCATTTGTACATATTTAATCTATTTATTTTATTTTGTTAATATGTTTTGTTTTGTTCTCTGTCTCCCCCTTCTACACTGTGAGCCTACTGTTGGGTAGGGACCATCTCTATATGTTGCCAACTTGTACTTCCCAAGTGCTTAGTACAGTGCTCTGCACACAGTAAGCACTCAATAAATATGATTGAATGAATAAATGAATGAATACTGGAGACTCGCCTCCTCCAGGAGGCCTTCCCAGGCTGAGCCCCCCTTTTTCTCAGCTCTCCTTCCCCTCCCCAGCACCCCGACTCACTCTCTTTGCTCTTCCCCCCCCGCCCCACAACACTTCTGTATTTATGTACATATCTATAATTCTGTTTATTTATATTAATGCCTGTTTACTTGTTTTGATGCCTGTCTTCTCCCTTCTAGACTGTGAGTCCACTGTGGGCAGGGTTTGTCTCTGTTGCTGAATTGTACTTTCCAAGCCCTTAGTACAGTGCTCTGCACACAGTAAAAACTCAATAAATACAACTGAATGAATAAAGTCACTTCCCTTCTCTGGGCCTCAGTTCCCTCCTCTGTAAAATGGGGATGGAGACTGTGCACCCATGTGGGACAGCGACTGTGTCCAACATGATTTGCTTGTATCTGCCCCAGTGCTTAGTACAGTGACTGGCACATAGTAAGCACTTAATGAATAACATAACTGTTAGCCGGTTAGCTCAGTTGGTTAGAGTGTGGTGCTAATATAATACTAAGGTCATAGGTTCGATCCCTGTGTGGGCCATTTTGTATTTTGAGAAGCAGCATGGCCTAGTGGATAGAGCACGGGCCTGGGAATCAGAAGGACGTGGGTTCTAATCCCAGCCCTGACACATGTATGCTGTGTAACCTTGGATAAGTCACTTCACTTCTCTGGGCCTCAATTACCTCATCTGTAAAATATTGAGATTGAGACTGTGAGCCCCATGTGGGACCTGGACTGTGTCCAACCTGATTAACTTGTATCTACCCCAGATCTTAGCACAGTACTTGGCACAAAGTCAGTGTTTAGCAAGTACCATAATTATTATTATTATTAACTTATCTACTCAGTACTGGATATGTTCCTCCCTTTATTAATTCATTCAATCATATTTATTGAGTGCTTACTGTGTGCATTCATTCATTAATTCATTCAATCATATTTATTGAGTGCTTACTGTATGCAGAGCACTGTACTAAGCGCTTGGGAAGTACAAGTCTGCAACATATAGAGACGGTCCCTACCCAACAACAGGCTCACAGTTTAGAAGGGGGAGACAGACAACAAAACAAATAAAAAGGCATCAATAACATCAATATAAATAGAATTATAGATATGTACACATCATTAATAATTAACCAGGAACACTGGCCTTGCTTATCAGTGGGTTTTGATCACTTAAAGAAGAAAGCAATAGGAATAGGAAATAGGCCAATCAGAATTATTGTTACCTGTCTTAAAATATGTCTCCTGCATTGTGCTCTTCTGATCATAATAATAATTATGGTAATTGTTAAGTGCTTACTATGTGTCAAGCTCTGTTCTGACAAGGTAGTCCGGTTGTCCCATGTGGGGCTCCCGGTCTTAATCCCCATTTTTCAGATGAGGTAACTGAGGCACAGAGGAGTGAAGTGACTTGCACAAGGTCACACAGCAGACAAGTGGTGGAGCCAGGATTAGAACCCATGGCCTTCTGACTTCCAAGCCCATTCTCTATCCACTATGCCATGCTGCTTCACATGCTGATCATGTGTGGATGTTCTAATAATAATAATAATATTAATAATGGCATTTACTAAGCACTTACTATGTGCTAAGCACTGTTCTAAGTGCTGGGGAGGTTACGAGGTGATCAGGTTGTCCCAAGGGGGGGCTCACAGTTTTAATCCCCATTTTGCAGATGAGGAAACTGAGGCACAGAGAAGTTAAGTGACTTGCCCAAGGTCACACAGCAGACATGTGGCAGAGCTAAGATTAAAACCCATGACCTCTAACTCCCAAACCTGGGCTCTTTCCACTGAGCCAGGTGCTGCTTCAGGTATCTGACCTGATTATCTCGGGTCCGCCCCAGCTCTTAGAACAGTGCTGGACACTTAGCAAATGCTTAACAAATACCATTTTTATTATTATTATTGTTTATTACGCTGCTTCTGTACGAACCGTGTCTAAAGAAACTCTGTGTTGCTTCAAGTTGAGTTGAGGAAACTCTGCCCGTTAACCACCACTCCCAACTAGCACTTGATGAAACGCTAGCAGTATGTCTCTGATATACCCATTTTTTTACACAAAGCAGGGTCCTTGCAGTTTTTCTTCCACAATTCTCTGAAGCAGGACATGCAGAATACCAGAAGCCCCCAATGCCCGGCCACCGTGGCATCAAGCGAGCACGTGCCGAATACCCACATTCTCCGTGACTTGAAGGGGACACGCGGTGGTTTGCTCTGAGCCAGTTGGGAGCGTGGCAGTCGATCCGGGGGCCAGAGCTAATGCTAAAGTAGAAGGAGTTGGCAGAGTTGGTGTCCACCTTACCTTGAACACAAAGCCCTCTGGGCAGCTGAGCTGGTCATACCACAGGGCCTTGTACATGACCAGCATGAGGAGGCAGGCCAAGAACGCCATCGTGATGAGAATGAGTCCCGTCAGCTGCAAGGAGGGGAAGGAGGGTGAGGGGGAGAGGGAGGGAAGGGAAAGAAAAGTGGCAAGAGGGAGGAAAAGAGAAGGGGCAGGCCAGCGGGATGGGAGGGAGAAGAGCGAGAGGAAGAGGGAAGGGAAAAAGGAAGGGAAGAGCAAGTAGGAGGGGAGAAAAATGGGAATCAGATGGAGGGGGAGAGAAAAAGGCAGAGGGAGGGGATGGAATGGAGGGTGGGAAGGAAGATGGGAAAGGAACAGAGGGAAAGAAAGAAGAAAAAAATAGGTGAATTCAGGTTAATAAAGTCAACGACTAAGGTACACCCTTCACCAGCTCTTCTAAAAGCAGTCCCTAGTTAGGGTTGTAACTTTCTGTTTTAAGTTTGCCCCAGCCGCTTCATATCAGTCCCCAGCAACTTTTTCCATCCCTCACCAAGAAGAGGACCTGTCCTGAGGGTCTGCCTTCCTGAAGGTCTGCCTTAGCTGCAGGCCCCTCCTAAGAACTTCCTCTGGGGGCTGGTTCATAGCTGGGGCTGGGAGGTCCAGGGGTCATATCGCCCTGAGCACCGTGGGGGGCTGACCCTAGAAGAGATGAAAATTAGGAACCATGATGCCCTCCGGAAAATTGGTCCGGAAGCAGTTCCAAGCCGAACTCCAATGCTAGGTCATAAAGGCACGGCAACTGGATGGAGCTTCAGGAGGTCATTGAGTCTATCCTCCTGCCTCTGGGCAGCTGCTGAGCTTCATCATCCTAGAAGAAGAGTTGTTTGCAGCCTTGTCCCTTCTGTTTCCCTTTGGAGTGTCCAGGAGTGTCCCACCTGAAATGTTGCCTTATCCTCCGTAGAAGAAGAGAGCAGCTGGGAGGAGGGCTACCCCGAGGGAGGGGGAGAAGGGGACAGAAAGTTAAAGCCACTTTGCTCCAAATGTCTCCATTTACAATTCAGAATTCCTTTGACGAGAATGTTTTAGCAGCTCCCACAATGTTAACACCCTTCTTTGGGTACTAGTACTGTCAAGGAAAACATTGGGACAGAAAACTCTTGACGTCTTCCCATAACCTCTGCATCAAAGAAAAATTCCTCACCATTGACTTTAAAGCACTTAATCACATTGCCCCCTCCTACCTCACCTCAATACTCTCTTATTAAAACCCAGCCCACACACTTCATTCCTCTAATTCTAATCTACTCACTGTACCTCGATCTCGTCTATCTTGCCGCCAACTTCTCATCCACATCCTGCCTCTAGCCTCCTCATACCAGACAGAAAATTGCTTTCCCCGACTTCAAGGCCCATCTCCTACAAGAAGTCTTCCCTAACTATGCCCTCCTCTTCTCTTCTCCCACTCCCTTCTGCATCACCCTGACTTGCTCCTTTCATTCATCCTTCCTCCCAAGCCCGCAGCACATATGTACAAATCTGTAATTTATTTATTTATATTAATGTCTGTCTCCCCCTCTAGACTGTGAGCTTGATGTGGATAGGGAATGTATCTGTTGTATACTCTCCCAAGTGCTTAGTACAGTGCTTTTCAAAAATTCTACTGAATACAATTGAATAAATGCTATTGAATGTATGAATGAACGAAAACTCCCATTTGGCTCCTTTGACCCTGTGTCTCCAGAATACTATAGAACTTCATCAATCAATCAACCATACTTATGGAGTGCATACTGCATGCAGAGCACTGTACTAAATGCTTGGAAAAATACAACATAAAGTTGGTAGACACATTCCCTGTCCACAGTGAGCTTGCAGTCTAGATGGGGAGACATACATTACTAGAAATAAATAAATTTTAGCTACGTACACCAGTGCTATGGGGTGAATAAGAGGAGCAAATCCAAAGTGCAAGGGTGATGAAGAAGGGAGTGGGAGAAGAGGAAGTTGGGGAAGACCCCTTGGAGGAGATGTGCCTTCAATAATTTATGATTTTGAAAGTACCCAGATGATTTAGTTATGATTGCAAATGCATTGTATAACCACAAATCCATTGCGGGCAGAAGAGGAAAATCCAAACCCTGCAAAGATCAATCCCCTCCCACTGTCTTCCCTGCCCCCAACACCCGAAGCAGACACTGGAGGTGTGGGCCCGAGAGGCGAAGCTCATTGAAAGCATGAGGGCCAATCATTGGTTCATACAGCCAGACCGACTGAGAGGCCAAAGCAAACAGGAACACCAGATCTGTAAGGAAAAGAATGGGGAAGGAGCCATCTTGCGTTGCTCTAAGCACTCCACAGAGGTTCAGCTCAAACTCCTCACTCTAGGCTTCAGAGCTCTCCATCACCTCACCCTCCCCTACCACACCTCCCTTTTCTTCCTCTACAGCCCAGTCCACACACTCCGCTCCTCTGCTGTTAACCTCCTCATGGTGCCTCGTCCTCGCCTGTCCCGCCATCGACCTCTGGCTCACATCCTACCTCTGGCCTGGAATGCCCTCCCTCTGCACATCCGCCAAACCAGCTCTCTTCCTCTCTTCAAAACCCTATTGAGAGCTCACCTCCTCCAGGAGGCCTTCCTAGACTGAGCCCCCCTTTTCCTCTCCTCTTCCTCCCCTCCCCATCACCCCCTCCCTCCCTCTGCCCTACCCCCTTCCCCTCCCCACAGCACTTGTGTATATTTGAACATATCTATTGCTCTATTTATTTTATTAATGATGTGTACATAGCTATAATTCTATTTATTTTGATGGTATTGACACCTGTCTACTTGTTCTGTTTTATTGTCTGTCTCCCCCTTCTAGACTGTGAGCCCGTTGGTGGGCAGGGACCGTCTCTATACGTTGCCGATTTGTACTTCCCAAGCGCTTAGTACAGTGCTCTGCATACAGTAAGCACTCAATAAATACGACTGAATGAATGAATGAATGTATGAATGTCTGGCCTTCCCACCTGGGAAAGGTAAACAGTGTGACTAGACAACAAGCGTAGCTTAGTGGAAAGAGCCCAGGACTGGGCTATTCCTGGTTCTGTCACTTGTCTGCTGTGTGATCTTGGGCTAGTCAATCGCTTTTTCTGTGCCTCAGTTTCCTCACCTGTAAAATGAGGATTTGGTACCTGTCCTCCATCCCCCGTTAGATTCAAGGCAGTGAGTTGACCTCTTGGCAGGAAAGGGTCTGAAAGTATGGAACAAGTGAACTATTTGCATTGATGTCTGTCTCCCCCGCTCTACACGGTGAGCCTGTTGTGGGCAGGGAATGTCACAATTTATTGCTGTGTTGTACTTTCTCAAGTGCTTAGTACAGGGCTCTTCACACAGTAAGCGCTTAATAAATACAATTGAATGCATGAATGAATGAATGAGCCAGAGGTGAAGGTTCATCCCTCCCCCAGCCACGTCTGTCTCTGTCTCTGTCTCTGTCTCTGTCTCTGTCTCTCTCTCTCTCTCTCCCCCGCCCCCCCGCCCCTTCCCCGAACCAAATGCTCCAGTCTTTGGAAAACTGGCTTGCCATCATCATCATCCTCAGTAATACTAACAATAATTATGGTACTTGTTGAGTGCTTACTATGTGCCAAGCAAGGCTCTAAGGCTGGAGTAGATACAAGTTAATCAGGTTGGACACAGTCCCTGTCCCACATTGGGCTCGCACTCTTAATCCGTAATTAAGGGTATTAATCCCCATTTTTTTATAGATGAGGTAACTGAAGCCCAGAGAAGTCAAGTGGCTTACCCAAGGTCACACAGCAAACATGTGGCAGAACCAGGATTAGAACCCAGGTCCTTCTGACTCCCAAGCTCGTGCTTTATCTACACTGCTTCTCACTAAGCCATACTACATCTCAATGTGGAGCAACCACTATGTGCAGAACAGCGTGGTTCTGGGAGGTCACCTGCCTCTTGGCATCAAGGCTCAGTTCACCTCAACATGGCTACACAGGGAGGGATACGTGAGGAGAATGAACAACAGCAGGAGACCCAAATTCCTGCCAGGCAGAGAGCTGAAAATTGGGCACCAAAAAGCAAGAAAACAACTTAAGAACATGGTACAACAAAGCCTTAGAAAATACTGCATCCCAATGGAAAACTGTTACTGAAGACAGACCTGTGTGGAGCACTGATATTGAAAAAGGGATGCTTCTCTTTGGGGAAACCTTCGTAGAAATGAGTGAAAAAGAGGCAAAAGAGGAAACAGTACCAGGCACCACAAATATTGAGCGTGACAACACAACCAAGAACCACCGCCGACCTATCGCCCATGTCCTTCCTCTGGCCGGGAATGTCCTCCCTCTTCATATCTGACATCGTCCCACCTTCAAAGCTTAAAGAAGATGCACCTTCTTCAAGAGGCCTTCCCTGACTAAACCCTCATAATATTTTCTCCCATTCCCTTCTTCATCACCCTTGCCTATGGATTTGCACTCTTTATTCACCCGCCCCTCAGCCGCTCATCACTTATGTACTTATCACCTGCATATGTATATCTGTTTGTACATATTTATTACTCTATTTATTTTACTTGTACATATTTATTCTATTTTATTTTGTTAATATGTTTTGTTTTGTTGTCTGTCTCCCCCTTCTAGACTGTGAGCCCGCTGTTGGGTAGGGACCGTCTCTATATGTTGCCAACTTGTACTTCCCAAGTGCTTAGTACAGTGCTCCGCACACAGTAAGCACTCAGTAAATATGATTGAATAAATGAATACTTACCCGTATTTATTGATTTATAGTGAAGTGTGTCTCCCCTTCTAATCTGTAAGTTCACTGTGGTCAGGGAACATGTCTACCAACTCTGCTACACTGTACTTTCCTAAGTGCTTAGTACAGTGCTCTGCACCCAGTAAAAGCCTTTAATAAATGTCATTGATCGATTCATTGATTGATTATACAATGTGGCCAGAACTATGGTTCCCTCTTAGCCCTTTTCAGCCATATGCAAGCAGTCAAAGACCTTCCCTAATAGTGGTGTTTAAGATACTTGATGATGATGATAGCATTTGTTAAGCACTTACTATGTGCAAAGCACTGTTCTAAGCGCTGGGGATGATACAAGGTGATCAGATTGTCCCACGTGGGGCTCACAGTCTTCATCCCCATTTTACAGATGAGGGAACTGAGGCACAGAGAAGTTACGTGACTTGCCCAAAGTCACACAGCTGACTATTGGCGGAGCCAGGATTTGAACCCATGACCTCTGACTCCCAAGTCCGTGCTCTTTCCATTGAGCCACGCTGCTTCTCTTAAGATGACTATACATAGGAACTGTGTGTGCCCTAAGCAACTGTACTAGGTGACTGGGACCATAGAATCGAAGAAAAAGGAAATGGCCCCTTCTCTGGAGGAGCTAAAAATAGAAGACATCCTCCTTTTCCCCAGGGTCTCACTGGTTTCCAGCCCTCTGGAAACACAAGAGGAAGATTCCCATGCTTGTTGTTTTGCAGTTCAGTTCTCAAGGGCCTGGATTTGGTTCACTAGACTAAAAGGTTTTATGAAATGCGTATTTCTTTAACAGTTTATAGCGGTAATTCAATTATATAAATAATAATGATGGCATTTATTAAGCGCGTACTATATGCAAAGCACTGTTCTAAGTGCTGGGGGGATACAAGGTGATCAGGTTGTCCCACGTGGGGCTCACAGTCTTAATCCCCATTTTACAGATGAGGTAACTGAGGCCCAGAGAAGTGAAGTGATTTGCCCAAAGTCACACAGCTGACAAGTGGCAGAGCCGGGATCTGAACCCATGACCACTGACTCCAAAGCCTGTGCTCTTTCCACTTTGCCACGCTGCTTCTCTGTAATTACAATTATATCTGTAATTTATTCATTTATATTAATGTCTGTCTCTCCCTCAGGACTGTAAGCTTGTCGTAAGCAGGGAATGTGTCCGTTTATTGTTATATTGTACTCTCCCAAGCACTTAGTACCATCCTCTGCACACAGTAAGTGCTCAATAAATGCCAGTTACTAACTGACCAACTAACATTTCACATCCATCCACCCTCCTTAGCCCTAATGGGATCCCTGAGCTGATCGTCTGACACAAAGAGAAAGTTATCCCTGCGGCTTTGAGATCCTACTTCTTCCAAAGGAAACAAAACCCTTATCTAGGTCATTTCCTATAGCTTCGACTCCAGTGGCTCTGCAGACAACAGAGGAATGGAGGCATCTGTAAGAGGCTTTTGAGTTTAAGATGAAAAGATGTCATGCCATATATCTGCTCAGATAAAAAGCCAAATTGGGATAATTCAGAGAAGGCTTGCTGCTCTGTGATATTCTCATGCTAAACAGAGGCATTTCTGAGATGGGATACAGGGATGCGGCTCAATCCTTAGAAACAAAGGGATGGAAATTCCAGGAGACAAAGTCTATGCAGTTCAGGGACGGAGCCAAGAGATTGGTTTGTGCAGATTCTGCCAACGGAGCTACTGCAATGTTTCTGCCTCCTGGCTCACTCACTCTCTCTCTCCCGTCACCTTGGAGAACAGTTATGCCTGCGATAAAGTCCCTCGTGGCTACGCAAGGTGCACAGCACACCATCTTCTTCTTCGGTGGGGAGGGTTTCAGGAGCCGGAAGAACACAGCAGCCTTTGGTGACAATTAGGGCTTCAGTATAATAAAGAGAGACAATCAGCTTACGAGCAGCAGAGGCGAAATGACAGTTTGCTCCAATGAGAGACATCCCTGAAGATGCAATCGGGCAAGGGGATTTTTCAGCTGGCGTGAAACCATGGCAACCGGAATTTACCAGCAACCTGGATCCTCCAGCAGCATGTCTGCCTGATGGCCTTCTTGGGCGGCTGGAAGTCCAGTTGGGAGCCCAGGGCTCGCACTTCCCGTGGAACTCACCAACTGTGGGGCTTGGGAAGGGGCAGGGATGCTAAGTGACTGAGTTCTCCCTAGAGAATAACAGACGCTGCCGGGTAGAGGAAGGAAAAAGGTCAGAGGGATCCAAGAGGTCATAGACCTCTGAGGGATGTAAATCTGCAGGAAATCAGTTAAAATCTGATGGCAGTTCTTGGACTCTCTCTGATCTTTCACGAGGCTCTCTTGGGCTGCGGGAGAAGAGTGGAGTCAGAAGGGACCACATGGAGAAATTGCTCTCATAAAATTGCAGCATTTGTTAGATGTCTAATTGGGTCCAGCACAGAATGGAGAGTCAATCAGTCAATCAGACAGTCTGTCAATTGTATTTATTGAGTGCTTACTATGAGCAGAGCACTGTACTGAATGCTGGCAAGACTACAGTCTAACAATATGACAGACACATTCCCTGCCCACAGTGAGCTTACAGACTGGAGGAGAAGACAGACATTAATAGTAATAAATAAAATCAGAGCTATGGACATAAGTGCTGCATGAGAAGCAGCGTGGCTCAGTGGAAAGAGCCCAGGCTTTGGAGTCAGAGGTCACGGGTTCAAATCCCAGCTCCGCCAATTTTCAGCTTTGTAACTTTAGGCAAGTCGCTTAACTTCTCTGGGCCTCAGTTCCCTCCTCTGTAAAATGGTGATTAAGATTGTGAGCCCCCCGTGAGACAACCTGATCACCTTGTAACCTCCCCAGTGCTTAGAACAGTGCTTTGCACATAGTAAGCACTTAATAAATGCCATCATCATCATAAGTGCTACAGGGCTGGGAGGGACAGGTGAAGGTATTGTTCTCAGAACCATTACTTAGTTTCCTCTAGATCCACACTGTTTTCCTTTGAAATTTTGAAACTTGAACACATATTTGAGAAGGAGCATTGCCTAGTGGAAAGAGCACAGGTCTGGGAATCAGAGGACCTGCATTCTAATCCTGGCTCCACCACTTGTCTACTGTGTGACCTTGGGCAAGTCACTTAATTATCTGTACCTTAGTTTCCTCATCCGCAAAATGGGGATTCAATACCTGTTCTCCTCCCTACTTAGACTGTAGCCCAATGTGGGACCCAATTATCTTGTATCTACCCCAGCACTTTGTACAGTGATTGACACAGAGTAAATGCTTATTAATAATAATAATAACTGTGGTATTTGTTAAGCATTTACTATGTGCCAAGACTGTTCCAAGTGCTGGGGTAAATACAAGGTAATCAGGTTGTCCTAAGTGGGGAACACAGTCTTAATCCCTATTTTACAGATAAGGTTACTGAGGCACAAAGAAGTCAAAGACTTGTCCAAGGTCAAACAGAAGACAAGTGGTGGAGCCGGGATTAGACCCATGTCCTCTGGCTCCCAAGCCCATGCTCTTGGCACTAGAACATGTGCTTCTACAGAAATACCAGTTATTATTATCATTATCATTTTTATTACTATTACAGAGCATATAGAAATCAGGCACGGTCCCTTTCCCGTATGAGGCTCGCAATCTGAGGAAGAGAGAAAACAGATGTCAAATCCCCATTTCTACAGATGAGCAAACTGTGGCATGGAGAAGTTAGGTGACTTACCCAAAGTCACACAGCAGGTAAGTGGTGGAGCCAGGATTGGAACCCAGGTCTCCTGTCTG
The DNA here is from genome assembly GCF_015852505.1 of Tachyglossus aculeatus. Classification (NCBI taxonomy): domain Eukaryota; kingdom Metazoa; phylum Chordata; class Mammalia; order Monotremata; family Tachyglossidae; genus Tachyglossus; species Tachyglossus aculeatus. Next base: position 11,703,003 of record NC_052068.1, read on the forward strand.
GGTTTATATAACCTCCCTCTCCACTTTCCTGCAAGCATTTCTTGCAAATCCATGTCTTAAATGATGATGAAGGTGAAATGGTGAATCATAGGGGCAAACTGAGCTTCTGGACCAGAAGCCATCCTATCACACCCGACAAAGTTTGTGGCCTCAACTCAAAATCCACTTGTCCTGTGTCTGGAGAGCTGAGCTTTCTCTGGCTTCTTAGGAGTCTTCGAAAGACTTCGGTGCTAACCTTCTCACTGTGCCTCATTCTCTCCCATCCCACCATCGACCCCTAGCCCACATCCTACCTCTGGCCTGGAAGGCCCTCCCTCTTCAAGTCCGCCAAACAATCGCACTTCCCCTCTTCAAAGCCCTACTGATGGCTCCCCTCCTCCAAGAGGCCTTCCCAGACTAAGTGCCCCCCTTTCCTGAGCTCCCTCTCTCCTCCACATCACCCTGACTTGCTCCCTTGGCTGTACCCCCCCTCCCCACCCCACAGAACTTGTGACTATATGTACATATCTACAGTTCTATTTGTGTGACCTTGGGCAAGTCACTTAACTTCTCTGAGCCTCAGTTACCTCATCTGTAAAATGGGGATTAAGACTGTGAGCCCCACGTGGGACAACGTGATCACCTTGTAATCCTCCCCAGCACTTAGAACAGTGCTTCACACATAGTAAGCACTTAAATGCCATCATTATTATCATTATTATATTAATCCCTGTTTACTTGTTTTGTTGCCTCTCTCCCCGCTTCTAGACTGTAAGCCTGATGTGGCAAGGATTTTCTCTCTTTATTGCTGAATTATACTTTCCAAGCGCTTAGTCCAGTGCTCTGCACACAGTAAGCACTCAATAAATATGAATGAATGAAGGAAGGAAGGAAGGAAGGAAGGAAGGAAAGGATGGAGGACAAACCAAGAATAGTCCCCAATTTTATAAAGGGTGACTTGGGGAGTGGGTGAGCCCCCAGTGTGGTCTGAAGTGGTTGAGGAAATATTAACAGAGTGCTTACTTTGTGCTGAGCACTGTGCCAAGCACCGGAGTGGGTATCAGCTCAGACACTGGCCCTATCCCACACAGAGGTCAGAGTTATTGGGCAGTCAGTCAGTCAGTCCTATTTATTGAACACTTACTATGTGCAGAGCACTGTACTAAGCGCTTGGGAGAGTACAATATAACAATAAACGGACACATTCCCTGCCTACAATGAGCTTACAGTCTAGAGAAGTAGTGTGGCATAGTGGGCACAGCATTATGTATTTAGCTTTAATTCTATTTGTTCGGACGACTTGACACCTGTCCACATGTTTTGTTTTGTTGTCTGTCTCCCTCTTCTAGACTATGAGCCCATTGTTGGGTAGGGACCATCTCTATATGTTGCCGACTTGTACTTCCCAAGCGCTTAGTACAGTGCTCTGAACACATGAAGCACTCAATAAATATGAATGAATGAATGAATGAATCTTGGGCAACTCAATTCACTTCTGTATGCCTCAGTTTCCTCATCTGTCAAATGGGGATTGAGACTGTGAGCCCCACATGGGACAGGGACTGTGTCCAACCCAATTTGCTTGTATCCACCCCAGTGCTTAGTACAGTGCCTGGCACATAGTAAGCACTTAACAAATACCATAATCATTATTATTATTATCATTAGAAAGGGAGACAGACATTAATAGAAATAAATAAATTACAGATATGGACATGGGTGCAGGGGGGCTAAGAAGGGGGATGAATAAAGGACACAGGAGGTCAGGGTGCCCAGAGACTGGTCTGTGCATATTCTGCAGTAGAAGATCTGAAAATGATTCTACCTTTTGGATTCCTTTCTGTTTCTCTCTCCTTTCTCCTTTTCCACCTACTAAGACCCAAACCGCCTGATTTCTGGCTAAGAGCCTATTCTCTCTCAATGACTCTTTCTCTGGCCCACCTTCCCTTCTGCATCATCTATGCACTTCGATCGTGGCTTAGTGGGAAGAGCCTGGGCTTGGGAGTCAGGGATTCTAATCCCAGCTCCACCACTTGTCTGCTTTGTGACCTTGGGCACATCGTTTATCTTCTCTATGCCTCATTTACCGCATCTGTAAAATGGGATTCAAGACTGTGAGCCCCACGTGGGATAAGGCCCTACTGAGAGCTCACCTCCTACAGGAGGCCTTCCCAGACTGAGTCCCTTCCTTCCTCTCCCCCTCTTCCCCCTCTCCATCCCCCCCATCTTACCTCCTTCCCTTCCCCACAGCACCTGTATATATGTATATGTGTTTGTACATATTTATTACTCTATTTATTTATTTATTTTACTTGTACATATCTATTCTATTTATTTTATTTTGTTAGTATGTTTGGTTTTGTTCTCTGTCTCTCCCTTTTAGACCGTGAGCCCACTGTTGGGTAGGGACTGTCTCTATATGTTGCCAATTTGTACTTCCCAAGTGCTTAGTACAGTGCTCTGCACATAGTAAGTGCTCAATAAATACGATTGATGATGATGATGATGATAACCTAATTACCTTGTGCACACCAGTGCTTAGAACAGTGCTTGGCACATAGTAAGCACTTAACAAATGCCATCACCATTATTATTATCTGTGACCTTTGGACTCTTGATATTCACCTCACCCCCAACCCCACAGTACTTACGAACATATCTTTAAATTCTATGTTATAAATGATTTATTTGTTCATATTAATGTCTGTCTCTCCCTCTAGACTGTAAGCCTTATGGACAGGAAAAGTGTCTGTTCATTCTGCTGGATTCTACTGTTCCAAGCACTTAATACGGTGTTCCATACATAGTAAGTGCTCAATAAACACCACTGATTGATTGATGATTACATGCAGACTTCATGGTCATATCAGGGGGACTGTCTAAACCCAGAGCTCAAAGACAAGGTGGAGGGGGAGGGAAAGGTTTTACCTTGACCTTTTCTGATACTTCATCGTAGAGATTTATGTTCAACTTTTTTATTCCCGGAACGTGTAACTTTCTCTTCTTCTTCTGCTGGAGCTGGTATTCTGTTCTGGTCTTGACAATCACCTGTGGAGGGAGAAAGAGCTCAGGGCCTGTTGACCTTTGCAAATCAAAGTTCCACCACCTGACTCATTAGAAATGCCCAAATCGCATTCGGGGAGAATCACATGACATTTTGAAATGGAAAAACATTGAACCTGCTCTGATTGGTACCAGAGGGAACAGTTTACCTCGGATCTCTGTAATGGCCACCCAGTCCTCTGTGCATCCTTGTGGACTGTTGGGTATTTCTAGAACAACTGCTCTCTCCAACTACCTATACAACTCCCCCTCCGGACACTTGAACCACTCTCCCCTCTGATTACTTGAACAAGTCCCTGTTCCAGCTACCTGAACAATTCACCCCTCTATTTACCAAGTAACCCCCCCTCCCACGACTATTACCTCATCCGTAAAATGGGTATTAAGAGTGTGGGGCCAATGTGGGACAGGGACTGTGTCCAAACTGATTGGCTTGTATCTACCCCAGTGCTTAGAATACTGCTTGGCATATTGCCTGAGCGCTCCTAACTCACTTCCCTGCTCTCCTTCTACAACCCAACCCACACAGTAAGTGCTCAATAAATACGATTGAATGAATGAATGCTCCTCCGGTGCTAACCTTCTCACTGTGGCTCGATCTCTCCTGTCTCGCCGCCGACTCCTGACTCACATCCTATCTCTGGCCTGGAATGCCCTCCCTCCCCAAATCCTCCCTCCCTTCAAAGCCTTACTGCAGGCCCATCTCCTCCAAGGGGTCTTCCCAGATTAAGTCCCACTTTTCCTCATCTCCCACTCCCTTCCATGTCACCCTGACTCACTCCCTTTTCTCTTCCCCCCTCTCCCTACCTCACAGCACTTAGGTATATATCTGTCATTTTATTTATTTTTATTGATGTCTGTTTACTTCTATTGATGTCTGTCTCCCCCCCTCTAGACTGTGAGCTCATTGTGGGCAGGGATTGTCTCTCTTTATTGCTGTAGTGTACTTTCCCAAGCACTTAGAGCAGAGCTCTGCACACAGTAAGAGCTCAATAAATACAATTGAATGAATGATTGATTGAATGAATAGTTAACTCTAAACATAGACCATAATTTTTCATATTACTATTGTCAGAGACTAGAACTGGGCTACCACAGGGCCACCCCTGGGGCTCAAACCACTGGTTCTGACCCAGAGAAGCAGCATGGCTTGGTGGAAAGAGCCCAGGCTTGGGAATCAGAGGTCGTGGGATCTAATCCCAGCTCACCACTTTTCAGCTGTGTGAATTTGGGCAAGTCACTTAACTTCTCTGTGCCTCAGTTACCTCTTCTATAATATGGGGATTAAGACTGTGAGTCCCACCTGATTACCTTGCATCTACCCCAGCACTTAGAACAGTGCTTGGCACACAGTAAGTGCTTAACAAATACCATTATTATTATTATTAAATGGGTCAGTGGGTTTGGAGCCTCTGTGAAGGGGAAGGGCCGGGAGCTGGGGTTCCTTTGGTGTCACCCCCACCCTGCTCAGCATCAACCAACGCGATAACCAACCTGAGGAGGGAGTGGGTTTAGAAACAAACAATCAAAAGAATGGTTTGTTTTATTTTCATGGTATTTGTTAAGCGTCTACTCTGTGGCAGGCACTGTACTTGGTTCTGGGGTAGATACAAGCTAATGGGGTTGGACTAGAAATCATTCCTGAGTTCATCCCTGTCCCACATGGGGAGCACAGTCTTCATCCCCATTTTGCAGGTGAGGGAACTAAGGCCCAGAGAGGTGAAATGGTTCACCCAAGGTCACACAGCGGACAGGTGGCAGACCCGGGATTGGGGCCCAGGTCCTTCTGACTCTCACAGCTGTGCTCTATCCACCAGGCTACGCGCCTTCTGGCATTTACTCTGTACTGTACTGAGCACTGGGATGGGTGCGATGCAGTCAGTGTCGAAGGCCTCTAGACTGTGAGTTTGCTGTGGGCAGGAAATGTATCTGTTTATTGTTATATTGTACTCTCCCAAACGCTTAGTACATTGTTTTGTACACAGTAAGCGCTCAGTAAATATGACTGATTGATTGATCTGAACTCCCCATTCTAGCTATCTAAACAACTCCCACCTCTTGCTACCTGAACAGCTTCCCCATAATAATAACAATATAATGATGGCATTCATTAAGCACTTACTATGTGCAAAGCACTGTTCTATGCGCTGGGGAGGTTACAAGGTGATCAGGTTGTCCCACGGAAGGCTCAGTCTTGATCCTCTTTTTACAGATGAGGTCACTGAGGCACAGAGAAGTTAAGTGACTTGCCCGAAGTCACACAGCTGATAACTGGCAGAGATCTCTCTTTGGGCCTCTTGTGGAGTTGAGCTGCCATGGATTTGATTTATCAGCCCGCTGCTTCTAGACTGAGTCCGCTGTTGGGTAGGGACTGCCTGTATATGTTGCCAACTTGTACTTCCCAAGCGCTTAGTACAGTGCTCTGCACACAGTAAGTGCTCAATAAATACGATTGAATGAATGAACTGGCGGAGCCAGGATTTGAACCCACGACCTCCGACTCCAAAGCCCGGGCTCTTTCCACTGAGCCACGCTGCTTTCCCATCTTGGGACCCAAACAACACCCCCTCTAGCTATCAAAACAACTCCCTCTCATTCATTCGTTCATTCAGTCATATTTTTTGAGCGCTTACTGTATGTTGGCTCTCTTTATTGCTGTAATGTACTTTCCAAGCACTGCTTGGAAAGTACATTACAGCAATAAAGAGAGACAATCCCTGCCGACAATGGGCTTACAGTCTAGAGGTTGGGGAGACAGACATCAAAACAAGTAAACAGGCATCAATATAAATAAATAGAATTATAAATATAAACATAAGTGCTATGGGGCTCCCCACTCTAGCTACTTGTACAACACCCCTGTTTAATATAGGAACAAATCCCCCCGTTAGCTACCTAAACAATTCCCCCTACACCCAGCCAACTGAAAAACACCCCGGCATCTACACTGAACAAATTTCTCACCTAGTAACCCCCAAAACTCCTGTACTTGAATCAGACCTTCCTTTCCTATTAATCCCTGCTGAACCCTCACTCCTCTGGAGAATACGCTCCTGACCCAACCTAAGTTCAAGAATGAATTCTTCTAGATATCAGCTCCGATCTTCCCTCTGAGCACATTTCCATCCCTCCCCAGTTTCTCTGTCACTCTAGAACAGGAGCCCCCTGGGCCAATGCCATGGCTAATTAAAGGCTTTTGTTCAAAAACTCTCATGAAATTGATATTTCAATAAATGGTAAACAATTGCCAAACCGTATGTTCCCCAAATGCAGGAGGAATAGTGTGGTCTGAGTTAGAATGCTAAAAACAAAGGCAATCCCAGTTAGCGATTGTGAACCACGGCTCTCTATGGGTAGTGTGTCTTTCCGTGGAGCCTGGGGAGGGCTGTGTCAGTGTTGATGGTAGCCAACATATCGGGGCCCCCTGCTTTCTGTTCTGTGGGTTCATTCATTCATTCATTCAATCGTATCTATTGAGCACTTACTGTGTGCAGAGCACTGTACTAAGCGCTTGGGAAGTACAAGTCGGCAACATATAGAGACAGCCCCTACCCAACAATGGGCTCACAGTCTAGAAGGGGGAGGCAGACAACAAAACAAAACATATTAACAAAATAAAATAAATAGAAGCCGGGGAAACTTCTGTTCCCCAATCTCTGGGGCTCTAATCACAGAATAATCACAGCATCGCGGGATTAATAATACCTGACCCCTACTTCACAGGAGTGTTGCGGGGAGCAAACTGATATAACTAATGAACAATGCTTTGGCAATAAAAGCAGCAAATGAAAACTCGAAAAGAAGGGTGGCCTAGGGGGTAGAACACAGGCCTGAAAGCCACAAGGACCTGGATTCTGATCCAAGTCTGCCTCTTGTCTGCTGTGTGACCTTGGGCAAGTCATTTCACCTACCTGGGCCCCAGTTACCTCACTGTAAACGGGACAAAGACTTTCAGCTCTGTGTGGGCCTGGGACAGCACTTAGTATAGCAAAATTCCAGGTTTATTTTAAGGGCATTTTTTTAGTGATTTTTTAAAAGTGGCTTTTGTTCATTCATTCGTTCATTCATTTAAATCATATTTACTGAGTGCTAACTGAGTTAAGTGCTTACTAGCTGCCAGCACTCTACTAAATGCTAGGGGATTGGGGGACAAAGTGGAAAAGTGGGAGAATTTCTGGCAATGCAACAACCGGAATGCCTGCTCCCAGATCAAGGAGGCCTCTGACTTCTCAGCCATTAGCCTGTCTTCTCTTTAATCCAGAGAATCCGCTCGGGGAACCTGAGGCCCAGAACAGTCAAAGGGTCCCAAGCCTAGAGAAGGTGATGGTTGGTCCATCCCCGCTGTTTGCTGGAAATAAAATCCTAGCTCACCTCACTACTCTTCTACTACAACCCAGCCTACATCCTTTACTCTTCTAATGCCAAACTTCTCACTGTACCTCGATCTCATCTGTCTCACCCCTAACCTCTCGCCCACATCCTGCCTCAGGCCTGAAACTCCCTCCCTCTTCATATAATAATAATAATAATAATAATGGCATTTATTAAGTGCTTACTATGTGCAAAGCACTGTTCTAAGCACTGGAGAGATTACAAGGTGATCAGGTTGTCCCACGGTGGGGGGCTCACAGCCTTCATCCCCATTTTACAGAAGAGGTGACTGAGGCCCAGAGAAGTTAAGTGACTTAGCCAAAGTCACACAGCTGACAATTGGCGGAGTTGGGATTTGAACCCATGACCTCTGACTGCAAAGCCCATTCTGTTTCCACTGAGCCACGCTGCATATCACACATACAATGACTCTCCCCTGCTTCAAAGCCTTATTGAAAGCCCATCTCCTCCAAGAGGCCTTCCCTGACTAACTGCCCCCTTTCCTTTTCTCCCACTCCCTTCTATATAGCTCTGACTTGCTCACTTCATTCAATTCCCACTCCCAGCCCCATGACACTCACGTACATATCTGTCATTTATTTACTTATATTGCTGTTCGTCTCCCCCTCTAGACTGTAAGCTCATTGTGGGCAGGGAACGTATCTGTTATATTGTTGTATTGTACTCTCCCAAGCACTTAGTTCAGTGCTCATTCATTCATTCAATTGTATTTATGGAGCGCTTACTAGGTGCAGAACACTGTACTAAGCGCTTGGAGAATACAATTCAGCAATAGAGACAATCCCTGCCCACGATGGGCTTACAGGTCTGCACACAATGAGCACTCAATAAATACTATCGATCTACTGAGAGCTCACCTCCTCCAGGAGGCCTTCCCAGACTGAGCCCCCTTTTTCCTCTCCCCCTCCCCATCCCCCACTCTCTACCTCCTTCCCCTCCCCACAGCACCTGTATCTATGTTTGTACAGATTTACTACTCTATTTATTTTACTTGTACATATTTACTATTCTATTTATTTTGTTAATGATGTGCATCTAGCTTTTATTTCTATTTATTCTGATGATTTGACACCTGTCCACATGTTTTGTTTAGTTGTCTGTCTCCCCCTTCTAGACTGTCAGCCCGTTGTTGGGTAGGGACCGTCTCTATATGTTGCCAACTTGTACTTCCCAAGCGCTTAGTACAGTGCTCTGCACACAATAAGTGCTCAATAAATACGATTGAATGAATGAATGACCAACTGACTGCATCAATCATATTTATCGAGGTGTGCACAGAGCCCTGTTTTACAGTACATGCTTTTCAATAATTAATTAATTCATTCAATCATATTTATTGAGAGCTTACTGTGTGCAAAACACTGTACTAAGCGCTTGGAAGAGTCCAATATAACAATAATCGGGTAAATTCCCTGCCCAACAAGCTTACAGTCTAGAGCCTTAGTGACACACCTCAAAACGATCCTTTCCTTTCAAGGAGAGCTGAAGCTGGGGTCAACCCCTCAACCTCACAGGGCATTTGGCTCATTGGAAAGAGCTCGGGCTTTGGAGTCAGAGGTCACGGGTTCGAATCCCAGCTCCACCACATGTCTGCTGTGTGACCTTGGGCAAGTCACTTAACTTCTCTGAGCCTCAGTTCCCGCATTTGTAAAATGAGGATTAAGACTGTGAGCCCCACGTGGGACAACCTGATCACCTTGTATCCCCCCCAGTGCTTAAAACAGTGCTTTGCACATAGTAAGCGCTTAACAAATACCATCATTATTATTATTATTTCCCTGTGCGGTCTCCCCCGGTTGGGCGTCTATCACATTACCTTGTCCGGGAACGGCTGCTGGAGCTGGTTGACATCGAGTGGTGTTATCAACGGGATGTTGTCAAAGCCGTCATCTCCGCCACCCTGCTCCTTGTCCGGTTTCTCGGACAGATTGCTCCCCACTTTCACCATGGTGGACCAACGACTCTGCAAAGGAGAAAATGCGGGTTTAGGGTTCATCTGCCCCCCGTCTCAGAGGTCAATCTCGCCTTCCTCCAGATCCCGACCTCATCACCAGCGCTTAGAACAGTGCTTTGCACATAGTAAGCACTTAATAAATGCCATTATTATTATTATTATTATCGTGGAGCCTTGACGATAGGGTTGACCCCAATGATCCTCCCAGACACCATTCATTTATTCAGTCATATTTACTGGGAGCTTACTGTGTGCAGAGCACTGTACTAAGTGCTTGGAAAGTACAATTCAGCAATAAAGGGAGACAAACCCTGGCCACACTGGGCTTATAGTGTAGAGGGGGGGAGACAGACATCAAAACAAGTAGAGAAGCGTCAGTATAAATAAATAGAATTATAGACACATGCACATCAAAACAGGTAAACAGGCATCAATATAAATAAATAGAATTATAGATATATAATAATAATAATAATGGCATTTATTAAGCGCTTACTATGTGCAAAGCAGTGTACTAAGCGCTGGGGAGATTACAAGGAGATCAGGTTGTCCCACGGGGGGCTCACAGTCTTAATCCCCATTTTACAGATGAGGGAACTGAGGCCCAGAGAAGTTAAGTGACTTGCCCAAAGTCACACAGCTGACAATTGGCAGAGCCAGGATTCGAACCCATGACCCATGACTCCAAAGCCCGGGCTCTTTCCATTGAGCCACACTGTTTCTCGTGTATATTTATATATATACATGAATACATAAGTACTGTGGAGCGGGGTTGGGAGGGGAGAGCAAAGTTGAGGTGACGCAGAAGGGAAGGGGAGCTAAGGAAAAGGGGGGCTTAGTCTGGGGCCTACTGAGAGCTCACCTCCTCCAGGAGGCCTTCCCAGACTGAGCCCCCTTTTTCCTCTCCTCCTCCCCATCCCCCCCACCCTACCTCCTTCCCCTCCCCACAGCACTTGTATATATGTTTGTACAGATTTATTACTCTATTTTATTTGCACGCATTTATTATTCTATTTATTTTGTTAATGATGTGCATCTAGCCTTACTTCTATTTATTCTGATGACCTGACACCTGTCTACATGCTTTGTTTTGTTGTCTGTCTCCCCCTTCTAGACTGTGAGCCCGTTGTTGGGTAGGGACCGTCTCTATATGTTGCCGACTTGTACTTCCCAAGCGCTTAGTACAGTGCTCTGCGCACAGTAAGCGCTCAATAAATACAATTGAATGAATGAATGAATGAATGGGGCACCAGTCAAGGAGGTGGGCATTATGCCGGGCACATAACAAATTTCATTCATTCATTCAATCATATTTATGGAATGTTATTGTATGCAAAGCACTGTACTAAGCACTTGGAAAGTACAATTCAGCAACAGATAGAGACAATCCTTAACCACCAACGGGCTCGCGGTCTAGAAGGGGGGAGACAGACATCAAAACAAATAAAAAGGCATCAATATAAATAAAATTACAGATATATACACATCATTAATAAAATCAACAGAATAATAAATACGAACATATATACACAAGTGCTGTGGGGCACGGAAGGGGGTAGAGCAGAGGGAGGGAGTTGGGGCGATAGAAAGGGGAGGAGGAGCAGAGGAAAAGGGGGGCTTAGTCTGGGAAGGCCTCCTGGAGGAGGTGAGCTTTCAGTAGGGAATGCCACAATGGCATACATGTCATTTTGTGGAAAGATCCACAAGACAACTAAGAAATTGAGCATTTTATTGTTATCATTATTATGATTACATTTGTTAAGCGCTTACTGTGTGTTAAGCACTGCTTTAAGCACTGGAATAGATACAGGTTAATCAGGTTGGATACAGTATCCATCCCACTTGGGCCTCACAGTCAAAATCCTTGAGCGGAGAGGTGATCTCTAACCCCTTCCCTTCCTTCTCAGTCTTTAATAATTGTGGTTCTCGTCAAGTTCATTCATTCAATTGCATTTATTGAGCACTTACTGTGTGCAGAGCACTGTACTAAGTGCTTGGGAAGTACAAGTTGGCAACACATAGAGACGGTCCCTACCCAACAACGGGATCACAGTCTAGAAGTGCTTACTGTATGCCAAGCATTGTGTTAAGCACTGGGGTAGATTCAAGATAATCAGGTCCCATATGGGACTTATTTATTTATTTTACTTGTACATATCTATTCTATTTATTTTTTTTTATTTTGTTAATATGTTTTGTTTTGTTCTCCGTCTCCCCCTTCTAGACTGTGAGCCCACTGTTGGGTAGGGACCATCTCGATATGTTGCCAACTTGTACTTCCCAAGCACTTAGTACAGTGCTCTGCACACAGTAAGTTCTCAATAAATACGATTGATTGATTGATTGATTGACTTACAGTCTAAGTAGGAGGGTGAAGAGGAATTGAATCCCCATTTTGCAGATGAGGGAACTGAGGCACAGAGAAGTGAAGTGACTTGCCCAAGGTCACCCAGCTGGTGTGTGGCGGATGCAGGATTAGAACCCAAGTCTCCTGACTCCCGGGCCCACATTCTTTCTTGCTTCTCTGGGAGGAGCGCACCTTTGCTCACCCCTCCCTGATCCCACGGCACCTTGGTGTTCCTGCCGAGCTGGGACTTGACAGTAGGAGCCGAGCACGCTGGCCTAACAGCCAGAGGACCTGGGTTCGATCCCAAGGTGTTCTGTTAACCTGCTGTGTGACCGTTAACTTCCCTGTACCTCAGTTTCCCCATCTGTAAAATGGGAATAATAATACCTGCTCTGTCCTCCCTACCTCACAGGGTTGTTGGTAGGGTTGAAATTAACTAATTAATATGACAGCGTTTTGGCAATAAAAGCGCTATAGGAAACCAAGGTATTCTCTAGACTGCAAGCTCGTCTCTAGACTGGAAACTTGTCTCTGTAATGTAATAATAATAATAACAGCATTTATTAAGTGCTTACTATGTGCAAAGCACTGTTCTAAGCACTGGGGAGGTTAGAAGGTGATCAGGTTGCCCCACCGGGGGGGCTCACAGTCTTAATCCCCATTTTACAGATGAGGTAACTGAGGTCCAGAGAAGTTAAGTGACTTGCCCAAAGTCACACAGCTGACAATTGGTGGAGCCGGGATTTGAACCCCCGACCTCTGACTCCAAAGCCCGGGCTCTTTCCACTGAGCCATGCTGCTTCTCCAATGTAAACTTGTCTCTAGACTGTAAGCTCACTGCGGGCAGGAAATGTGTCCATTTATTGTTGTATTGTACTCTCCAAAATGCTTAGTGCGGTGCTTTGCATACAGTAAGTGCTCAATAAATAAGATTGAATTGAACTGAATTGAAAGTCATCATCAATGATATTTATTGAGAGCTGCATCCAACCTGGACAGAGGTCAGACCAGCCGAAGATGGGAAGCCTGACACCCAATTTTTCAGCTGCCATCCTAGAGCGTTCTGACCAAGGCACGAAGTTCTCCTAAAATGGTGGCATCCATCAGCCTGTAAATTTCTTTTTTCATCTGTTTGTTTTGTGCTATTTATTAAGCGCTTACTGTGTGCCAGCCTCTATACTAGCCACTGGGGCAGATACAAGGTTGGGCACAATCCATGTCTTATACGGGACTCATAATCTTAATCCCCATTTTACCAAGGTAACTGAGGCACAGAGAAGTGAAGTGACTTCCCCAAGGTCACACAGCAGACAAGTGGTGGGTAGAGCTGGGATTAGAACCCAGGTCCTTCTGACTCTGAGGCCCGGGCTCTGTCCACTAGGCCACAATGCTTCTCTGTGGGCAGGGTTTGTATCTACCATCTCTGTTGCATTACACTCTTCCAAGCACTTAGTACGGTGCTCTGAACACAATAATAATAATAATGATAATGATGGCATTTGTTAAGCGCTTACTATGTGCAAAGCACTGTTCTAAGCGCTGGGGAGGATACAAGGTGATCAGGTTGTCCCCTGTGGGGCTCACAGTTTTAATCCCAATTTTCAGATGAGGGAACTGAGGCGTAGAGAAGTTAAGTGACTTGCTCAAAGTCACACAGCTGACAAGTGGCGGATCCAGGATTTGAATCCATGACCTCTGACTCCAAAGCCCGTGTTCTATCAACTGAGCCACACTGCTGGGAGGCAGTCCAATAGAGGAGGTCCCCAGAGTTCACCCCATGGTCTCTCCTCAGTCCAAATCCAGGTTTTTCCTGGGTCAGGCTTGCTGCCTGGGACCCTATATGCAGGCAGGGGTTCAGACAGTCGTCGTCGCCTGAGTCAGTTCCACCAAACACGTAACTGGGGGAAATCCTCCCAGATGATCCCCAAAAGAGCTCCTCCTGATTTGCCATCTGCAGAGTTAACATTACAAAGTCTCCCCACCTTCAAAGCAGGATGCAGCTCCTGTTGAGAGGGAGGTGGGACTTTCCTCAGGAGGTGGACCCCTTCCTCAATCAATTAATCAATCGTATTTATTGAGCGCTTACTGTGTGCAGAGCACTGTACTAAGCACCTGGGAAGTACAAGTTGGCAACATACGGAGACAGTCCCTACCCAACAGTGGGCTCACAGTCTAAAAGGGGGAGACAGAGAACAAAACCAAACATACTAACAAAATAAAATAAATAGAAAAGATATGTACAAGTCAAATAAATAAATAAATAAATAGAGTAATAAATATGTACAAACATATATACATGTATACAGGTGCTGTGGGGAAGGGAAGGAGGTAAGATGGGGGAGATGGAGAGAGGGACGAGGGGGAGAAGAAGGAAGGGGCTCAGTCTGGGGAGGCCTCCTGGAGGAGGTGAGCTCTTAGTAGGGCCATGAAGGGAGGAAGAGAGCTGGCTTGGCGGATGGGCAGAGGGAGGGCATTCCAGGCCCGGGGGAGGACGTGGGCCGGGGGTCGATGGCAGGACAGATGAGAACGAGGCACGGTGAGGAGATTAGCAGCAGAGGAGAGGAGGGTGCGGGCTGGGCTGGAGAAGGAGAGAAGGGAGATGAGGTAGGAGGGGGCGAGGTGATGGACAGCCTTGAAGCCGAGGGTGAGGAGTTTCTGCCTGATGCGCAGATTGATCGGTAGCCACTGGAGATTTTTGAGGAAAATCCTCGGGGAGAAGGGGGGAAGGAGTCTGTCAAGGGGTGCTTGTGGTTGCGGGGTGGGGAGCCGATCAGGGGGCGTGTGCCCTGCTACAAGACCGCTACCCTGGAGTTGGCCTCCATCTCTGTCTGGACCACTGCAGTTGGGGCTCTACTGGCCAAGTGCAGAGAGCTGATGCTGCCGCTGCGGCCACCACTAGCCAACCCGTGTCACCATCCCCGCAGCACCCCAAACACAAAGCAGGAGGCGGGGAAAGCCAAGCGGTTCGGTGCCGGCTCCTCGGGGAGCAGAGCTGCAGAGGGAGCAGTCAAGACAAGCACCTAGTTGGGAACCAGAGCTCTCCCAGTCGGACACAGAGAACGGCCATTGCAGCCATCACCGATCAATCAATCAATCAATCAATCGATCCTACTTATTGAACGCTAACTGTGTACAGAGCACCGGGAGGGTACAACAAAACAGTGTAACAGACACGTTCCCTGCCCACAGTAAGCTTACAGTCAGGAGCGGGAGACAGATATTAGTAATAATAATAAATAATAGTAATGATGGCATTTGTGAAGTGCTTACTATATGCAAAGCACTGTTCTAAGCTCTGGGGGATAAAAGGTGATCAGTTTGTCCCACGTGGGGCTCACAGCCTTCATCCCCATTTTACAGATGAGGGAACTGAGGCCCAGAGAAGTTAAGTGACCTGGCCAAGGTCACACAGCAGACAGGTGGCAGAGCCGGGATTAGAACACATGACCTCTGATACCCAAGCCCGTGCTCTTTCCACTGAGCCACGGTGCTTCCCACTGCTTCCCTCTGCTTTAAATAAATATTAATTTATTTAATAGATATAAATAAATTACAGATATGTACATGAGGGATGAGGGGCCGGGAGCTGGGGGTGGTGAAATGAAAAGAGCAAGTCAGGGCAACACAGAAGGGGATTGGGAGAAGAGGAAATCAGGGATTGGTCACGGAAGGCCTCTTGGAGGAGACGGGCCTTCACTAAGGCTTTGAAGAGGGAGAGAGCAATTCATTGGTTGGATTTGAGGAGGGAGGGTGTGCCAGGCCAGAGGCAAGACATGGGCGAGAGGTTGGCAGTGAGTTGGACGAGATCGAGGTATAGTGGGTAAGTTAACATGAGAGGAGCCAAGTGTGTGGTTGTAGGAGAAGTGTAGCAAGGTGAGCTAGGAGCGGGCAGTTATTGAGGGCTTTAAAGCCCCCTCATCCCCACCATGGTGGATGCACAAAGGGCGGACCCCAGGCCCACATCAATCGTTTCATTTGACTGGCAGATATCCATCAGAGGTGAGGCAGTGCCATGTTGGCTCATAATAATGATGGCATTTATTAAGCGCTTACTAATAATGATAATAATGGTAGCATTTATTAAGCACTTACTATGTGCAAGGCACTGTTCTAAGTAAGCACTGGGGAGGTTACAAGGTGATCAGGTTGTCCTTCAGGGGGCTCACAGTCTTCCTCCCCATTTTACGGATGAGGTAACTGAGGCACAGAGAAGTTAAGTGACTTACCCAAAGTCACACAGCTGACAATTGGAGGAGCCGAGATTTACCCCTGCAACTCAGGATTGACAGAACCGACAGGAGGTCCAGACAAATTTGTTACACCAGCCGACTGCCTCTTATTCAAATCGCACCCCCGAAGACGATCCCCTGAACTTTTCCCCTCCGGGTGAAGTAACTGCCTACCTCAAAGAGGACAGCAGCGAACACTGCCGGGCTGGTTAACCAGAATCCTCGATTTCCCTGAAGCCCTTCAGCGAATTTATCAAAATGTAAACCTTGCTCAGTGATGTGGACAACCTCCCCATTAACATTAATGAAAGTGATCCAACTGGCTCCGAGATCATATTAAACAACTAAATTCCAACCCCAAAGCAGATGAAGGGGTTTCCACAGCACTCCCAGAGGAGAAGCAGCATGGCTCAGTGGAAAAAGCATGGGTTTTGGAGTCAGAGGTCATGGGTTCAAATCCTGGCTCTGCCAATTGTCTGCTGTGTGACTTTGGGCAACTCACTTAACTTCTCTGTGCCTCAGTTACCTCATCTGTAAAATGGGGATTAAGACTGTGAGCCCCCCGTGGGACAATCTGATCACCTTGTAACCTCCCCAGCGCTTAGAACAGTGCTTTGCACATAGTAAGTGCTCAATAAATGCCATTATTATTATTATTATTAGAGGAGCCAATCAAAGAAAGGATCTGATGGAAGGGGGATGGGTTGGACCCCCTTATTCCTCTTTGTCAGACAGAGTGACGATAGCACCCCAACTTCCTCTGAAGCTCCTTCCTCACTGAGGCATGCACGGTGATTTATATTTATCTCATGTGCCCTCAGAACACCCTGAGGAGATGGGGAGAAGGAAAGGGGAAGATTACTTCAGGGAGCAGATTACTTCAGGGAGTAGATTACTGTAGGGAGGCGGCATCACCTTGGGCTTTCAAAGCCTTATTGGAGGCCCATCTCCTCCAGGAGGCCTTCCCTGACTAAGCCCTTCTTTCCTCTTCTCCCACTCCCTTCGGCATCACCCGGACTTGCTCCCTTTTTCATCCCCCCGTCCCAGCCCCGCAGCCCTTATATACATTTATTTCTATTAATTTTGGTCTCCCCCTCCAGACTATAGGCTCCTCGTGGGCTGGGAATGTGTTTGTTATATTGCTTTATTGTATCCTCCCAGGCACTTAGTACAGTGCTCTGCACACAGTAAGTGCTGAATAAACAGGATTTTCTGACAGACTAGCTGACTTGTGGAAAGAATCTGGGGCAGGAAATGAGCACACAGTAAGCGCTCAATAAATACGATTGAATGAATGAGGAGACCCGACTTCTAACCCCAGCTCTACTGTTAGCCTGCTGTGGAAACTGGGGCAAGTTGCTCATCAACCAAATAGTTGACAATAAGCACTTAATACAGTGCTCTGCACACAGTAAGCGCTCAATAAATATGATTGAATGAATGATACTTGTTGAGCGCTTATTGTGTGCAGTAATACAATACAACAGAGTTGGTAGACACACACCCTATCCACAACAAGTTTACGGCCTAGAAGGTGCTCTGAGCCTCAGTGTTCTCTCCTGTGAAATGGGATGATTATCTGTTCTCTCTTACCTCTCAGATTGTGAACCCCGGGTAGGACAGGGACTGTTTATATTGTATCTACCCTGGTGCTTGGCACATAGTAAGCAGTACAGATATGGTTATTATTATTACTATTATTATTATTATTGTTGTTGTTGTTATCCAGCCCCCAGGAGAAGTACTGTGACCTAGTGGTTAGAGCTCTGTCCTGGGAGCCAGAAGGATCTAAATTCTAATCCCAGATCCACGACTTTGCTGTGTGACCATGGGCAAGTCACTTCACTTCTCTGTGCCTCACAGCTTCCTCACCTGAAAAATAGGGATTAAGACTCTGAGCCCCATGTGTCCAACCTGATTAGCTTGTATAATAATAATAGTAATTATGGTATTTGTTAAGCCCTTACTATGAGCTAGGCACTGTACTAAGTGCTGGGGTGGATACAAGCAAATCAGGTTGGACAGAGTCCCTGTCCCTCATCGGGCTCACAGTCCAAATCCTCATGTTCCAGATGATGGAATGGAGGCACAGAGAAGTGAAGTGACTTTTCATTCATTCATTCAATCGTATTTATTGAGTGCTTACTGTGTGCAGAGCACTGTACTAAGTGCTTGGGAAGTACAAGTTGGCAACATATTAAGACGTTCCCTACCCAACAGCAGGCTCACAGTCTAGAACGGGGAGACAGACAACAAAACAAAACATATTAACAAAATAAAATAAATAGAATAAATATGTACAAATAAAATAAATAGAGTAATAACTACGTACAAAGATATATACATATATACAGGTGCTGGTGGGGAGGGGAGGAGGTAAGGCGGGGGGATAGGGAGGGGGAGGAGGAGGAGAGGAAGGAGGGGGCTCAGTCTGGGAAGGCCTCCTGGAGGAGGTGAGCTCTCAGTAGGGCTTTGAAGGGAGGAAGAGAGCTAGCTTGGCCGATGTTGGGAGGGAGGGCATTCCAGGCCAGGAGGATGACGTGGGCTGGGGGTCGACGGTGGGACAGGTGAGAACGAGGCACAGTGAGGAGATTAGTGGCAGAGGAGCGGAGGGTGCGGGCTGGGCTGGAGAAGGAGAGAAGGGATGTGAGGTAGGAGGGGGTAAGGTGATGGAGAGCCTTGAAGCCGAGGGTGAGGAGTTTTTGACTTACCCAAGGTCACACAGCAGACAAGTGGCTGAGCCAAGAGTGCCTGACATAGTAACCGCTTAACAAATACCAAAAAAAAAAAAAAACAACAAAAACCAAGGTCATAGAATCAGGGGGGTAAAATGACCTTCTGGATCCATGCAGGAGCTGACATCTTTCCTATTCTTTAAGACCTCCAGGAAAGGAAATCACACTCTGCCACCTCTAATGGCAAAACCAAATTGCTGCCTCCTCCACACCTCCCCACCTCCACAGGAAGTTCTCGGATTAGTTGAGATAAACTGAATTCACCGTGTGTCTCGAGAGACACGGAAGGCTCGCTTCTCTGCCTCCTCAGCGGGAGTCCTGTTCCCAGGAAAAGCCTCAGAGTCTTTCTTCCCTACTGCAATAGAAGCCCAAGCTCTCTTGCCCTGAGGTTTGGTAGCCATGTTCTTCAAAGCCTCCCTGAGTCAGACAGTCAGTCAATAAGCCCTGAGCCTTGAGCCCCTTCTCTGTGGATGAAACAAACTCATTCCTTCAAAATTTTGGCCCTAGTGACCGATCTTTCTGTTGTTCCAAACTCTCTGTTTCTAAATCCTTCCAAAATCACTGCCTCCCAAGCAAGCAGGCCTCTGCCGTGTAAAAAGGACCTGATCCCTTGAAGAGAAGCAGTGAGGCCTAGTGGAAAGAGCATGGGCCCTGAAGTCAAAAATCTGGGTTCTAATCCGGTCTCTGTCACTGGCCCGCTGTGTGACCTTAGGCAAGTCACTTTGCTTTCTTTACCCCTGTTTCCTCATCTGTAAAATGGAGGTAAGATACATGTTCTCCCTTCTTAGATAGGGAGAGTCATGTGGGACAGGGACTGTGTCTGATCCGTTTGTATTACATCTACCCCAGATCTTGGAACATAATAAGTCAATCAGTGGTATTTATTGAGCATGTACTATGTGCAGAGCACTGTATTAAGCACTTGGGAGAGTACAATACACCAGAATTAGCAGACATGTTCCCTGTCCATAACAAACTTACAGTCTAGAGGGAGAGAGATACATGAATATGAATAAATAAGTAGTTTATAATATAATACATAATTTAAAGATATATACATAAGTGTGGTGGGGCTGGAGATAGGGTGAATATCAAATGTCCAAAGGTCGTGGATCCAAGTGCAAGTAAACCCTTAACAAGTATGGCAATCATCAGCGTGGCTTAGTGGTAAGAGTCTGGGCTTCAGAGTCAGAGGTTGTGGGTTCTAATCTCGGCTACACCAGTTATCAGCTGTGTGACTTTGGGTGAGTTACTTAATACTATAAATAATAATAATAATAATAATGGTATTTGTTAAGTGCTTACTATGTGCCAACCACTACTCTAAGTGCTGGGGTAGATAGAAGGTAATCAGGTTGTCCCACGGGGGGCTCACTGTCTTAATCCCCATTTTACAGGTGAGGGAACAGAGGCACAGAGAAGTTAAGTGGCTTGCCCAAGGTCACACATCAGACAAGCGGCGGAGCCGAGATTAGAACCCATGTCCTCTGACTCCCAAGCCACACTGCTTACCCCAGTACTTAGAGCAGTGCTTGGCACAGAGTAAGCGCTTAACAAATACCATCATTATCATTATTACTAGGGCTTGTGTAACACTCATATAAGACACCCCAATGTTATGCCATGATTTTGACAACAACATTTCTTTGTGGTCTCCTACTTTGTTTTCTTTTATGGTACTTCCTAAGCACACACTATGTGCTAGGTATTAAGCGCTGGAGGAGACACAAGATAAACAGGTAGGAAACAGGAGCAGTTCCACATGGGGCTCACAATCTGGACTGGAAGCTCACCGTGGGTGGGGAATGTGTCTGTTATATTGTATTATTATTATTATTGCTAATATGGTACTTGTTAAGCGCTTCAGCACTTAGAACAGTGCTTGGAACATAGTAAGCACTTAACAAATACCATCATTAAAATTATGTGTCGAGCACTGTTCTAAGCGCTCGAGTTGATACAAGGTAATCAGGTTGTCCCACTTGGGGCTCACAGTTTTAATCCCCATTGAACTCTCCCAAGTGCTTAGTACAGTGTTCTGCATAGAGTAAGCACTCAATAAAAATTGATTGATTGATTGAACTCAGTCCTGAGGGAGAGTAAAATTCATTCATTCATTCAATCGTATTCATTGAATGCTTACTGTATGCCAAGCGATGTACTAAGCGCTTGGAAAGTACAATTTGGCAACAGAGACAATTCTTACCCAAGAACGGGCTCACAGTCTAGAAGATACAACAGAGTTGGTTGGTAGACATATTCGCCACCCACAATGAGTTTACAGTCCAGAGGGGGAGACAGACATTCAAATAAATAAATAATTGATGATATATGATTTATAGATCTGTACATAAGTGCTGTGAATCATTTTTTAAAAATTCCATAATTCAATTATTTAAAAAACGTATAGAACCTAGTTCCACCCGGGCGAGTGCACAATAGATGTTCAATAAATACAATCATTTGTTGTCCTGAGATTTGCAGTGGGCATTTTTCTATCTGAAATTGAGCTAGGAGAGCCCTGCTTGGGAGAGGATGATAAGACTTTGTAGACGTGATCCCTGCCCTCGAAGCAGCAAGGAGGAGGTGGGATCAGGTAGATTCCTGAGCCTGAGGGGGCAAGTGCTTTGTGGAAGAGGGCAGGGTGGATATTTAAGTCCTGCAGAGGAGAAGCAGAAGAGAAGGGGATCAAAGAAAGAGAGCAGGCGCAGACATAAGAGACTGGAGAGCCCTGGGGACCCTTGGGAGAGAGACCAGCTTTCCAGGCCTGCAAGAGGGGGAACGTCTGGCTGGCTGGCACCTGTGGACAGGGAGTCCAGAAGGGTGACATCAGCTAGGCATCAAGGAAAAGATGAGATGATTTATGCCACCTGCAAAGCTCTGCTTCCTCCTCCTTTCCTTCTCTTCCTCCCCCTTTCCTTCTCTTCCTCTTCCTCCTCTTTCTCCTCCTCCCCTTCCTCCTCCTCCTCAGTGCTTAGAACAGTGCTTGGCACACAGTAAGCACTTAACAAATACCAATAACAATATCATCCTCCTCCTCCTCCTCCTTCTTCTTCTCCTCTTCCTCTTCTTTCTCCTCCTCCCCCTCTTTTTCTTGCTCCTCTTTCTCCTCCTCCTCGCCCTCCTCCTCCAGTAGCAGCAGCCCCATAAATAGCACGCTAATAGCATCGCGCTCTCCTGCTGGATATGGAAATGAACTGGGAGCCTCATTCTGCCTTAAATTAGAAAAAACAAAGCTTTTTCCCCCGGAAAACTTCCATGGGTTCGAAGAGAACACCACGCTTTGGCTTCAGTGTTCATCTGATTGCAAGCTCTGTAGGCAGCAAGCACTCTGGTTGTAAGCATCTTGTGAGCAAGGATCTAGGCTACCAACTCTGATGTACTGTACTTAAAACTCCTTACTGTCGGCTTTGAAGCATTCAGTCACCAGGTCCTCCCCTCCCTTAGCTCCCTGATTCCCTACCCCAACCCAGCCCGCTTACTTCACTCCTCTAAATGCCAGCATTCTCACTGTACCTCCACCTTGTCTATCTCACTGTTAATCCCTGGCCCACGTCCTCTTCTCCACATTCTGCCTCTGGCCTAGAGTGCCCTCCCTCTTCATATCCAACAGACGATCGCTTTCCCCACCTTCCAAGCCATACTGAAGGCATATGCATTCATTCAATCGTATTTATTGAGCGCTTACTGTGTGCAGAGCACTGTACTAAGCACTTGGGAAGTGCAAGTTGGCAACATATAGAAACGGTCCCTACCCAACAGCGGGCTCACAGTCTAGAAGGCATATCTCCTCCTCCAAAAGGCCTTCTCTGACTCAGTTTACCTTTCCTTTTCTCTCAATCCCTTCTGCGTCACCCTCGCACTTGGATTCAAGCGCTTAGTACAGTCTCTGCACACAGTAAACACCCAATAAATACGACTGAATGAATGAATTTGCACCCTTTACTCACCCCTCCCTCAGCCCCACAGCACTATGTACTTATCTGTTATTTGTTCCTGTCTCCCCCTCTAGACAGTAAGCTCACTGTGGGCAGGGAATGTGTCTGTTCAATTGTTAGAGTGTACTCTCCCGTGTGCTGAGTGCGGTGCTCAGCATTCAGTAAGTGCTCAATATATACCATTGAGCCCGCTGTTGGGTAGGGACCGTCTCTATATGTTGCCGATTTGTACTTCCCGAGTGCTTAGTACAGTTCTTTGCACACCATAAGCGCTCAATAAATACGATTGAATGAATGAATGAATGAATGAATCTGACATCATTAAAAGATGAGGATAGCAGCATGACCTAGTTGAGAAAAATAACACGCATCCGTCCTCTGCACCATGAGAAGCAGAATGGTGTGGTGGAAAGAGCCTGGACTTGGGAGTCAGAAGGCAAGCGCTTAGTACAGTGCTCTGCACACCATAAGCGCTCAATAAATACGATTGATTGAGTGAATGAAAGAGTTCTAAACCTGACTCTACCTCTTGTCTGCTGTGTGGCCCAGGGCAAGTCACTTCACTTCTCTGGGCCTCAGTTCCCTCAGCTGTAAAATGTAAGACTGTGAGCCCCATGTGGGACAGGGACAGTCCAGCCAGATTTGCTTGTATCCACCCCAGTACTTAGCACAGTGCCTGGCACATAGTAAGCGCTCAATAAATACCATAATAATTACTATTATTAAACTTCACAGAAACCACGCTTTCAAAGGTCACCAATGATCTCCTCCTTGCCAAATTCAACTTCTACTCCAACTTAATCCTCCTTCGACAATGTCTACCACCCCCTTCTCCTTGGTGTCATCCTCGACTCCGCTCTATCATTCACCCCTCACATCCAAGCCGTCAGCAAAACCTGCCGGTCTCACCTCCTCAACATTGCCAAGATCCACCCTTTCCTCTCCATCCAAACCGCTACCCTGCTCATTCAAGCTCTCATCCTATCCCATCTGGATTACTGTATCAGCCTCCTCTCCGATCTCCCATCCTCTGGTCTCTCCCCACATCAATCCATACTTCACGCCGCTGCCCGAATTGTCTTTGTCCAGAAACGCTCTGGGCATGTTACTCCCCTCCTCAAAAATCTCCAGTTGCTACCAATCAACCTATGCATCAGGCAAAAACTCCTCACCCTTGGCTCCAAGGCTGTCCAACCCCTCGCCCCCTCCTACCTCACCTCCCTTCTCTCCTTCTCCAACCCAGCCCGCACCCTCCACTCCTCTGCTGCTAATCTCCTCACCGTGCCTATTCTCGCCTATCCCACCGTCAACCCCCAGCCCACGTCATCCCCCTGGCCTGGAATGCCCTCCCTCTGCACATCCGCCAAGCTAGCTCCCTTCCTCCCTTCAAGGCCCTACTGAGAGCTCACCTCCTCCGGGAGGCCTTCCCAGACCGAGCCCCCTCTCCCCTTCCTCCCCCTCCCCATCCCCCTGCCTTACCTCCTTCCCCTCCCCACAGCACCTGTATAGATGTATATATGTTTGTACATATTTATTACTCTATTTATTTATTTATTTTATTTGTACAGATTTATTCTGTTCATCTTATTTTGTTAATATGTTTTGTTCTCTATCTCCCCCTTCTAGACTGTGAGCCCACTGTTGGGTAGGGACCGTTTCAATGTGTTGCCAACTTGCACTTCCCAAGCGCTTAGTACAGTGCTCTGCACACAGTAAGCGCTCAATAAATACGATTGAATGAATAAATGTAGACATTATCCAACCTGGGCTTCACTGACTCTGTCCTCTCCTGGTTCTCCTCTTATCTCTCTGGCCCTTTATTCTCAGTCTCTTTCATGGGCTCCTCCTCTGCCTCCTACCCCCTAACTGTGGGGGTCCCTCAAGGTTCTATTTCGGGTCCCCTGCTATTCTCTATCTACACTCACTCCCTTGGAGAATCCGTTCACTCCCATGGCTGCAATTACCATCTCTATGCAGATGATCCCCAAATCTACATCTCCAGCCCTGATCTTTCTCCCTCTCTGCAATCTTGCATTTCCTCCTGCCTTTCAGACATCTCTACTTGGATGTCCTCCCATCACCTCGAACTTAATATATCTAAAATAGTGCTTGGCACATATCTTCATATATAAAACTCCTTATCTTCCCACCCAAAACCGTGTCCTCCCCCTGACTTTCCCATCACTGGCGATGGCACCATTCATTCATTCATTCATTCTATTGTATTTATTGAGCACTTGCTGTGTGCAGAGCACTGTACTAAGCGCTTGGAAAGTACAAGTTGGCAACATATAGAGATGGTCCCTACCTAACAACGGGCTCACCACCATCCTTCCTGTCTCACAAGCCCGTAACCTTGGCGTTATCCTCGATTCACTCTCAGCTTCAAGGCTGTCCATCACCTCTCCCCCTCCTACCTCACCTCCCTTCTCTCCTTCTCCAGCCCACCCCACACCCTCCGCTCCTCTGCCGCCAACCTCCTCACTGTGCCTCGTTCTCGCCCATCCCACCGTCGACCCCCGGCCCACGTGCTCCCCCTGGACTTGAATGCCCTCCCTCTGCACATCCATCAAGCTAGCTCTCTTCCTCCCTTCAAAGCCCTACTGAGAGCTCACCTCCTCCAGGAAGCCTTCCCAGACTGAGCCCCCTCCTTCCTCTTCCCCTCCTCCCCCTCCTCATCCCGCCGCCTTACCTCCTTCCCCTCCCCACAGCACCTGTATATATGTATATATGTTTGTACATATTTATTACTCTATTTATTTATTTATTTTACTTGTACATATTTATTCTACTTATTTTATTTTGTTAATATGTTTTGTTTTGTTGTCTGTCTCCCCCTTCTAGACTGTGAGCCCACTGTTGGGCAGGGACCATCTCTATATGTGGCTAACTTGTACTTCCCAAGCGCTTAGTACAGTGCTCTGCACACAGTAAATGCTAAATAAATATGATTGAATGGATGAATGAATGATTCATTTCTCTCATTCAACCCACCTATTCAATCCATCACTAAATCCTGTCAGTTCCACCTTCACAACATTGCTAAAATGCACCCTTTCCCCTCATTCCAAGCTGCAATCACATTAATCCAAGCATTTATCCTACATCACCTTGAGTAATGTTATCAGCCTCCTTGCTGATCTCCCTGCCTCTTGTCTCTCCATGCTTCCCTCTGCTGCCCGGATCATTTTCCTACAAAAATGTTCAGACCATGTCTCCCCACTCCTCAAGAAACTCCAGTGGTTGCCCATCTACCTCCGCATCAAACAAAACTCTTCACCAATGGCTTTAAAGCACTCAGTCACCTTGCCCCCCCGCCTCACGTTGCTCCTCTCCTACTGTATTGAAGTCCACATGCTTCACTCCCCTGATGCCAAACTTCTCACTGTACCTCGATCTTGTCCCCCGGCCCACGTCATCCCCCGGGCCTGGAATGCCCTCCCTCTGCCCATCCGCCAAGCTAGCTCTCTTCCTCCCTTCAAGGCCCTACTGAGAGCTCACCTCCTCCAGGAGGCCTTCCCAGACTGAGCCCCTTCCTTCCTCTCCCCCTCGTCCCCCTCTCCATCCCCCTCATCTTACCTCCTTCCCTTCCCCACAGCACCTGTATATATGTATATATCTTTGTACTTATTTATTACTCTATTTATTTATTCATTTATTTTACTTGTACATATCTATTCTATTTATTTTATTTTGTTAGTATGTTTGGTTTTGTTCTCTGTCTCCCCCTTTTAGACTGTGAGCCCACTGTTGGGTAGGGACTGTCTCTATATGTTGCCAACTTGTACTTCCCAAGCGCTTAGTACAGTGCTCTGCACACTGTAAGCACTCAATAAATATGATTGATTGATTGATTGATTGTCTATCTCACTGCCGACCTCTCACCCGCATCCTGCCTCTGGCCTGGAACCCCCTCCCTCCTCACATCCGACAGACAATTACTCTCCCCAGTTTTGACGCCTTATTGGAGGCACATCTCCTCCAAGCGGTCTTCCCTTCCTAAGCCTCCCTTTCCTCTTTTCCCACTCCCTTCTGCATCACCCCAACTTGCTTCCTTTATCCATCCCCCTCCCAGCCCCACAGCACTTACGAACATATCTATAATTCATTTATTTATATTAATGTCTGTCTCCCTCTCTATACTGCATTGTGGGCAGGGAATGTGTCTATTTATTGTTGTACTGTACTCTCCCAAGTGCTTAGTACAGTGCGCTGCACACAGTAAGCACTCACTAAGTACAATTAAATGAATGAATGAATTCTAATCTTGGCTCTGTCACTTGCCTGTTGTGTGACCTGGGACAAGTCACGCAGAAAACCCTCCATGAATACCATTGATTATTTCCGCTTATTCCATTCTTCTAATCCAAGTTTCTCCTTCCACTCTCCTCTCCTCCATTTCAGTCTGCTCCTGCCTCAAAGCTGGAGGAAATTCTCTCTTTCACCGATGTCACTAAACCTGTCCATCAGAGCAGCCTGGACCAGGCTTTCCTTTCCCCTCTGAGAACCTGACTGCAATAATAATCATCATCATTATGGTACTTCTTAAGCACTTGCTATGTGCCAAGCACTGTTCTAAACACTCAGGTAGATACAAGTCAATCAGGCTGGACACAGTTCCTGTCCCATATGGGACTATGGGTATGGGTTGAGGATTTGGTTTAGTTCTATCAGATCAATCATATTTATTGAGCTCTTACTGTGTGCAGAGCACCATACTTAGCACTTG
Source organism: Tachyglossus aculeatus (assembly GCF_015852505.1). NCBI lineage: Eukaryota > Metazoa > Chordata > Mammalia > Monotremata > Tachyglossidae > Tachyglossus > Tachyglossus aculeatus. Next base: position 11,730,369 of record NC_052068.1, read on the forward strand.
GGAGAGTAAAATAATAATAATAATGATGGTATTTGTTAAGCACTTACTATGTGCCAAGCACTGTTCTAAGTTCTGGGGTAGATACAAGGTAATCAGGTTGTCCCTCGTGGGGCTCACAGTCTTAATCCCCATTTTACAGATGAGGGAACTGAGGCACCGAGAAGTTAAGTGACTTGCCCAAAGTTACACAGCTGACAAGTGGAGGAGCCGGGATTAGAACCCACTACCTCTGACTCCCAAGCCCAGGCTCTTTCCACTAAGCCACGCTGCTTCTCATAGTACAAGCAACAGTTGGATGATCATGGGTTCTAATCCCAGCTCTGCCACTTGTCTGCTGCATGACCTTGGGCAAATCATTTCACTTCTCTGGGCCTCAGTTACCTCATCTGTAAAATGGGGACTGAGACTGTGAGCCCCACATCGGACAGGGACAGTATCCAACTCGATTTACTTGTATCCCCCCCAGTGCTTAGTACAGTCCCTAACACGTAGTAAGTGCTTAATACCATCATCATTATTATTATTATTGTATAATAGATATATTCCCTACCATTTCTTTCTAACTCCAATCAAGCCTCTTGTGTCCTCTTTCTGATACCTAATCAAAACCAACACAAAGCCAAAACAGTGTCACTGAGCCCCCTTTTTCCTCTCCTCCTCCCCATCCCCCCCGCCCTACCTCCTTCCCCTCCCCACAGCACCTGTATATACGTTTGTACAGATTTATTACTCTATTTATTTTACTTGTACATATTTACTATTCTATTTATTTTGTTAATGATGCGCATCTAGCTTTATTTCTATTTATTCTGATGACTTGACACCTGTCCACATGTTTTGTTTTGTTGTCTGTCTCCCTCTTCTAGACTGTGAGCCCGTGGTTGGGTAGGGACCGTCTCTATACGTTGCCAACTTGTACTTCCCAAGCGCTTAGTACAGTGCTCTGCACACAGTAAGTGCTCAATAAATACGATTGATTGAATGAATAAATGAATGAATGGGGAGATATGGTGGCAATGGGAGGTCGGCCTCCTCGGCTCCGTTCCAGCAATTCGTGTCTCATGTGCCCTTGGGCCCGGAGAGCGGGTCCGCAAGTCATTGGCACTTGTTCTGCCATGACATGTTAATCATGTGAAACCCTTCAAGGCCATCCGGTAGACAGGGCCCTTTATAGTCGCTCCTGACTGATGAACTGTCTGCCTGGTGGAAATGATGAGGTCGCTTGGCCAGACCCTGGACCCGGGGTAGCCCAGGATGGGCGTTAGCAGAAATCACCCACTCCCTTGCGGGGACTGGGCTGGGACTGTGTCAGCCCTGATGAGGAACCAGACAAGAAGCCCACCCTAACTGTTTGCTTTTTATTTTAAAAACAGATCAACCCCTCTGAGAGCGCAGGAGACAAAAACTGCTGGAATGGAGGCAGGGAGACTAACCGCCGAATGCTGTGTTATCTCCTCAGTTTCGTTTTTGTGTCGGGTTTGACCAGGTATCAGAAGAAGTTCACGAGAGACGTGATTGGTATCACACAGAAGTGGCAGGGAATGTGTCTGTTATATTGGTATATTGTACTCTCCCAAGTTCTTAGTCTTTGACTTTTGACTTTTCTTTCCCCATTGCCAAATGGGTCCACCCTAGACTGTAAGCTCCTGTGGGCAGGGAATGTTTCTACCACTTCTGTTATATTGTATTCTCCCAAGCTCTTAGTACAGTGCTTTGCATACAGGAAGTGCTCAATAAATGCAATTGACTGACTGGCTTTGGGGGCTGCCCTGTCTGTGGAAAGTGTCTTGCCCTTCTCCCCAGCATTCAGAAGCAGGAGAGACCTCCGGGCAGGGGAGGGTTGAATCCACTGCCTGGTCCATCAGAGAGAGAGAGAAAGAGAGGGGAGACCTGTTCCTCTGTCCCAGCTGGCCTCAGCAGCCTCCACATCTGGCCAGAGCTGACTCTGCAGAGGTCACCTATCAATCAATCAATCAATCGTATTTATTGAGCGCTTACTGTGGGCAGAGCACTGTACTAAGCACTTGGGAAGTACAAGTTGGCAACATATAGAGACGGTCCCTACCCAACAGTGGGCTCACAGTCTAGAAGGGGGAGACAGAGAACAAAACCAAACATATTAACAAAATAAAATAAATAGAATAGATATGTACAAGTAAAATTCTTGTACTCCTCAGCTCCTGGGGGCCTTGCAGTCCCCGTGCCCAGGCCAGAACCTGCACTGGGCTGTGCCCACACCTCCATCGCAGCTGCCCGGACAGGGGCAGGGGGCAGGTGCCAGGCTGATGTCGGACTGCATCATATAATAATAACAATAACAACAATGGAATGTGTTAAGTAGCACAGAAGCAGAGTGGCTCAGTGGAAAGAGCACAGGCTTTGGAGTCAGAGGTTATGGGTTCAAATCCTGGCTCCTCCAAATGTCAGCTGTGTGACTTTGGGCAAGTCACTCAACTTCTCTGTGCCTAAGTTACCTCATCTGTAAAATGGGGATTAAAATTGTGAGCTCCCCGTGGGACAACCTGATCACCTTGTAACTTCCCCAGGGCTTAGAACAGTGCTTTGCATATAGTAAGCATTTAATACCATTATTATTATTATTAAGTACTTACTATATGTCAGGCGCCGTTCTAAGCACTGGGATAGATACGAGACAACCGGGTTGGACCCAGCCCCTGTCCCACATGGGGCTCACAGTCTTAATCCCCATTTCACAGATGAGGGAACTGAGGCACAGAGAAGTGAAGTGACTTACCCAAAGTTACACAGCAGACAAGTGGTGGAGCCAGGATTAGAACTCAGGCCCTTCTGAATCCCAGGCCCAGACTCTATCTACTAGGTCACTTTACTAGCGCTTAGAACAGTGCTCCAGTGCTTAGAACAGTGCTTTGCACATAGCAAGTGTTTAACAAATGCCATCATTATTATTATTATTATTATCACATTCATTCATTCAATCATATTTATTGAGCGCTTACTGTGTGCAGAGCACTGTACTAAGTGCTTGGAAAGTACAATTCGGCAATAGAGACAACCCCTACCCAACAATGGGCTCACAGTCTAGAACGGTGGAGGCAGACAACAAAACAAAACTAGTAGACAGGCATCAATAGCATCAATATAAATAAATAGAATTATAGATATGTATATATCATTAATAAAATAAATATAATAAATATGCACATAATAATAATAATACTGTTAGCATTTGTTTAAGCACTTACTATGTGCCAAGCACTGTTCTAAGCGCTGGCGTTGGGGGGTGGAGAGGGGGTAGAGCAGAGGGAGGGAATAGGAGCGATGGGGAGGGGAGGAAGATGACTGGCAAATGTCAGTAATAAGGAAGTTGGTGCCACATTGGGTTGTAATTCAACCCCTCCTACTAGGGATTTATTATAAATAAATATGTATTTATTTTATTTGTACAGATTTATTCTATTTATTTCATTTTGTTAATATGTTTTGTTTTGTTCTCTGTCTCCCCCTTCTAGACTGTGAGCCCACTGTTGGGTAGAGACTGTCTCTATATGCTTCCAACTTGTATTTCCCAAGCGCTTAGTACAGTGCTCTGCACACAGTAAGCACTCAATAAATATGACTGAATGAATGACTGAATGAATAGGGATTGGTAGATTTGTTAAAATGCCTAGGCACATTCTTCAACTTACCAAGTGTCTCATATGCAAACAGAAACCCCAACACTGCTCCAGTATTATAATTATTTGTTTTTTGTTTTCTTTTGCTTTTATGATATTTGTTAAGCACTTACTATGTGCCAGGCACAGTTTTAAGCTCTGAGTTCTATACGAGCTAGTCAGGGTGGATACTGTCCCTGTCCCACATGGGGCTCACAGTCTTAATCCCCATTTACTTAAGAGGGAACTGAGGCACAGAAAAGTGAAGTGACTCGCCGAAGGTCACACAGCAGACAAGTGGCGGAACCAGAATTAGAATCCAGGTATTTCTGACTCCTGGGCCCAAGATCCATCCATAAGCCCACACTGCTTATTATTATTATCATTGTTATTATCGTTGTCATTATTATCATTATTATTATAAGAATTCTTCCCCAGAACTTCAGAGCCATTCCAATAGCTGAAAGGGGGAAGTGTTAAGGGTTTAAGGGAATGTGAGCTCCCGCCTGCACCCCTTACCCAGGGGGCCCAGGGATCCCCCTCGTCCCCCTCTCCATCCCCCCCATCTTACCTCCTTCCCTTCCCCACAGCACCTGTATATATGTATATATGTTTGTACATATTTATTACTCTATTTATTTATTTATTTATTTATTTATTTTACTTGTACATAGCTATTCTATTTATTTTATTTTGTTAGTATGTTTGGTTTTGTTCTCTGTCTCCCCCTTTTAGACTGTGAGCCCACTGTTGGGTAGGGACTGTCTCTATATGTTGCCAATTTGTACTTCCCAAGCGCTTAGTACAGTGCTCTGCACATAGTAAGCGCTCAATAAATACGATTGATGATGATGATGATGATGACGATTGTCCCTATCATTTATCACGTCAGCCGGAGATGAGCCCAGAGAAAGCAGAGAGAGGCATCTAGGTTTTCCTGAATATTTTCTGTCCTGTGAAATCTTCCATCTCCACTCAGGACTCTAGTCTGTTCCTCAGTGCCATATCTGTAAGATGAGTTGGGGCGGGAGGGAGAGAGGGAGAGAGGAAAAGAGGGAGAGGGAGAGGAAAAGAGGGAGACGGAGAGGGAGAGGGAGAAGGAGAGGGAGAGGGAGAAATACAGGCCAGATGATCTGGGCCATATTTTTCCAACTCCCCGGAGACAGCAACTGGGTTGTGATTTGCATAAGAGGCGTCCACTTGCATTACAAATGTGTCTGATCAAGGATTTTGCCTGATTAATGAGTTGTAGAGCAAAATGTGCTAATGCATCATGGAACCATAAAACCAGTATCCGTTAAGGGTTGCTAATTTCCAAGCACTGGGCTAAGCACTGAGGTAGATCCCAGCTAATTCGATTAGGCACAGCTTCTGTCCCACATGGGATTAAGAGTCTAAGAGGAGGGAGAACTTGCCCCCCACTCCTCTCGCCCTCCTCTTCCTCCCCACCCCCCCCACCCCGCCTTACCTCCTTCCCCTCCCCACAGCACCTGTATGGATGTATAAATGTTTGTACGTATTTATTACTCTATTTTATTTGTACATATTTATTCTATTTATTTTATTTTGTTAATATGTTTTGTTTGGTTCTCTGTCTCCCCCTTCTAGACTGTGAGCCCACTGTTGGGTAGGGACCGTCTCTATCTGTTGCAAACTTGTACTTCCCAAGCGCTTAGTACAGTGCTCTGCACACAGGAAGCGCTCAATAAATACGATTGAATGAATGAATGAATGAATGAATGAATGAGAACAAGTTTCTTATTCCCATTTTATATCTGAGGAACCTGAGGCCCAGAGAGATTAAGTGGTTTAGACAAGGTCACATAACAGGCCAACACAGAGTGGGGCCTTAGAATCTGGGCGTGCTGACACTCAGCTCCAGGATTCATTCATTCATTCTATTGTATTTATTGAGCGCTTACTGTGTGCAGAACACTGTACTAAGCGCTTGGGAAGGACAATTCAGCAACAGAGACCCTCCCTGCCCACAGTGGGCTCACAGTCTAGAAGGGGGGAGACAGACAGCAAAACATGTAACAGGCATCATTCATTCTATCGTATTTATTGATCGCTTACTGTGTGCAGAGCACTGTACTAAGCGCTTGGGAAGGACAATTCAGCAACAGAGACCCTCCCTGCCCACAGTGGGCTCACAGTCTAGAAGGGGGGAGACAGACAGCAAAACATATAACGGGCATCATTCATTCTATCGTATTTATCGATCACTTACTGTGTGCAGAGCATTGTACTAAGCGCTTGGGAAGGACAATTCAGCAACAGAGACCCTCCCTGCCCACAGTGGGCTCACAGTCTAGAAGGGGGGAGACAGACAGCAAAACATGTAACAGGCATCATTCATTCATTTAATCGTATTTATTGAGCGCTTACTGTGTGCAGAGCACTGTACTAAGCGCTTGGGAAGGACAATTCAGCCACAAAGAGAGACCCTCCCTGCCCACAGCGGGCTCACAATCTCCAAGGGGGGAGACAGACAGCAAAACAGGCATTAGAGAAACAGTGTGGCTCAGTGGAAAGGGCCCGGGCTTTGGAGTCAGAGGTCATGGGTTCCAATCCAGACTCCGCCAATTATCAGCTGCGTGACGTTGGGCAAGTCATCCAACTTCTTTACACTAAGGTCTCTCTGCCTCCTAGGGAGATGAGAAGTCAACTGTCCTGTTAAGGAGTAGCCCAGAGCAGGCTACAAGTGGAGGAACTGGGATTAGAAGCCAGGTCCTTCTGACTCCCAGCCCATGCTCTTCCCACTAGGCCAGGCTGCTTCCTATGTACAGAAGAATTAGTAATAATAATAATAATAATAATAATAATAATAATAATAATAACAATGGCATTTATTAAGTGCTTACTATGTACAAACCACTGTTCTAAGCACTGGGGTAGATACAAGGTAATCAAGTTGTCCCACGGGGGGCTCACAGACTTAATCCCCATTTTCCAGATGAGGTAACTGAGGCACAGAGAAGTTAAGTGACATGCCCAAAGTCACACAGCTGACAACTGGTGGAGCCAGGATTTGAACCCATGACCTCTGACTCCAAAGCCCGGGCTCTTTCCACTAAGCCGCGCTGCTCGTGATCCCTGCCTTCAAGGCATTTACAATCTAGAGAAGCAGTGTGGCTCAGTGGAAAGAGCACGGGCTTGGGAGTCAGAGGTCATGGGTTCGAATCCCGCTCCACCACTTGTCCGCTGTGTGACCTTGGGCAAACCACTTAACTTCTCTGGGCCTCAGTTCCCTCGTCTGGAAAATGAGGATTAAGAATGTGAGCCCCACGTGGGACAACCTGACTACTTTGTATCCCCCAAATGCTTAGAACAGAGCTTTGCACATAGTAAGCGCTTAACAAATACCATCATTATTATTAGAGGAAAAGACAGACCTAAAATATCTTGCAGATAGGAGGAAGAAAGATAGGGGGATATTTACATGATTTAGCTTTTGAGTGACAGGGTATGTAAAGGTAACCACATAAGTATAAATAATAAGTACTCAAAGATAAGAGCCTGGGCTTTGGGGTCAGAGGTCATGGGTTCAATCCCGCCCCCACCAACTGTCAGCTGTGTGACTTTGGGCAAGCCACTTAACTTCTCTGGGCCTCAGTGACCTCATCTGTACAATGGGGATTAAGACTGTGAGCCCCCCGTGGGACAACCTGATCACCTTGTAACCTCCCCAGCACTTAGAACAGTGCTTTGCACATAGTAAGCACTTAGTAAATGCAATTATTATTATTATTTTTAATATGGGCAGTTTGGAGGGGGGGTAGTAGCCATCCGTGATAAAGCTCTCCTTTCCCTCATCCACCCTCCCCTTTGCATGGCTAACAGCATGGCCTAGTGGCAAGAGCCCGGGTTTGGGAGTCAGAGGTCATGGGTTCTAATCCCAGCTTCGCCACTTGTCTGCCGGGTGACCTTGAGCAAGTCACTTCACTTTCTCTGGGCCTCAGTTACCTCGTCTTTAAAATGGGGGTAAAGAGAGTGAGCTCCATGTAGGACAGGGACTATGTCCAACCTGATTACTTTGTAACTACCCCAGCTCTTAGAACAGTGCTTGGCACACATAGTAAGAGTTTAAAAAATACTATAATTATTATTATTATTGGAACAAAAGATTCATTCATTCAATTGTATTTATTGAGCACTTACTGTGTGCAGAGCACTGTACTAAGCACTTGGGAGAGGATGTGAGTATACAAATGAGCAGATGTATCTACTCCAGCGCTTAGTATAGTGTCTAGCACATTGTAAGTGCTTAGCAAATACCATAACTATTATTATTATTATTATGGCACAGAAGAGCTGAAGGGGCCACTGAGGGGCCAGGGAAAATTAGAAATTATTCAGGGAAGGCCTCTTGAAAGAGCTGTTAACCCCCACTGTAGTACATCTTGGAGAACTGCTCCATTTACTTTCTAAATTATTTTTGTATTATAATAATAATAATAATGGTATTTGTTAAGCACTTACTATGTGCAAAGCACTGGGGGGATACAAGGTGATCAGGTTGTCCCACGTGGGGCTCGCAGTCTTCATCCCCATTTTACAGATGAGGCAACTGAGGCAAAGAGAAGTTAAGTGACTTGCCGAAGGTCACACAGCTGACAAGTGGAGGAGCAGGGATTCGAATCCATGATCTCTGACTCCCAAGCCCACACTCTTTCCACTGAGCCACGCTGTATGTTAATGTCTGCCTCTCCCTCTAGACAATAAGGACATCGTGAGCTCATTGTGTAGGTCTACCAACTCTGTTGTATTTTACTCTCCCAAAAACTTAATACGGGGTTCGGCACACAGTAAGCGCTCAATAGATACCACTAATTGATTGTTTCCTCACAAGCCTCCCTCCTCCTCTCCGTCTTCCCCCCTGCCATGGGGAGCAAATGTCGGAGGCCCGTTAGGAACACTTTTAACAAGCTAGTCAGTGTCCGTGGTTGGAAGCTGTCTGTCATCCGCTGTTTGCATTTCCCTCCTCCAGCCCACCATGGTGTGTGACCTTTTCAAGGTGTTAATAGCCTTTCCAGTGGGAAATGGATGAGCAACGGCAGTTCCGAACCACCGCCCCACAACCCCAACGACATCCGGCTTTAATGATATTTGATCATCATAGAGGTCGATTGTAGATGAACCTGAGAAAGCCGGGATTTTCTGTCATGCACAGGGAGCGTGCTTCGGAGTCCGGCCGACCAGAAGCCCACGAGGGAGAAACCGGCATGGACTTAGTCTCCGTTTGTCCTTTGATTTTCACTAGTGGGGCCCACTGAGGAAGGACCAAAGAGAAGTGAAATGCTTCTTCTTCTGCCTTCATCTCCCTGCCACAGTTCGGGGGCTAAATGAGGAGCTACAGAAGAAGGAGGAGAGATGTAAAGTGAAAGGCCAAGAAAAGACCAATTTGGTGCCCTGTTGTTTGCACATATTATTATTAGTATCATTTTTATTAATAATGATGGTATTTGTAAAGCCCTTACTACGTGCCAAGCACTGTTCTAAGTGCTGGGCTAGATACAAGGTAATCAGGTTGCCCCTCATGGGTCTCACAGTCTTAATCCCCATTTTAGAGATGAGAGAACTGAGGCACGGTGAAGTGAAATGACTTGCCAAAAGTCAAACAGCAGACAAGTGGGGGAGCCAGGATTAAAACCCACGACCTCTGAGTCCCAAGCCCGTGCTCTTCACTATTATCATTATCATTAAGGGGGACAAGGTATTGTCAGGTCCTATTAATAGTTGCAGTATTTCCTAAATTGTTACCATGTACCTTAATAATAATAATAATTGTGGTATGTGTTAAGCACTTTCTATGTGCCAGGCATTGTACTAAGTGTTGGAGTGGATACAAGCAAACTGGGTTGGACACAGTCCCTGTCCCACACAAAACTCACAGTCTCAAGAGAAGCAGTGTGGCTCAGTGGGAAAGAGCCCGGGCTTTGGAGTCAGAGGTCATGGGTTCAAATCCCAGCTCCGCCAACTGTCAGCTGTGTGACTTTGGGCAAGTCACTTAACTTCTCTGGCCTCAGTTTCCTCATCTGTAAAATGGGGATTAAGACTGTGAGCCCCCCATGGGACAACCTGATCACCCTGTAACCTCCCCAGCGCTTGGAACAGTGCTTTGCACATAGTAAGTGCTTAATATATACCATTAAAAAAATCCCTATTATACAGATGGGGTAACTGAGGCCTGAAGAAGTGAAGTGACTTGCCCAAGGCCACACAGCAGGCAAGTGGCATAGTGAGGATTAGAACTCATGACCACAAGCACTCTACTAAGCACTGAGATTGATACAAGATCATCAGATCGGACACATCCCATGTCCCATATGGGGCTCACAGTCAAAGGAGAGCAGTTGTTTTTTAAAATGGTATTTGTTAATACAAATGATGGATTGACTGCTACACAAAAGTATAAGGTTACTCACATCATACTATATGGTTGAGCAGCAGGGCCTAGTGGAAAGAGAACAAGGCTGGGAGTCAGAGGACCTGAGTTCTAATCCTGACTCTGCCACACGCCACATTTGTCAAGTGCTTATGAAGCACTGGAGTAGATACAAGCTAATCGGGTTGGACATAAATCTATATTCCACATGGGCTCACAATTTTAATCCCCATTTTACAGATGAGGTAACTGAGGCCCAGAGAAGTGAAGTGACTTCCCCAGGGTCACACAGCAGGCTAGTTGCAGAGCTGGGATTAGAACCCAGACCTTCTGACTTCCAAGCCTGGGAGGACACTGTCCTCTTCTGATTCTCCTCCTATCCCTCTGGCCACTCAATTTCTGCGTCTATCACAGGCTTCTACTCTGCCAATTTGTACTTCCCAAGCGCTTAGTACAGTGCTCTGCACATAGTAAGCGCTCAATAAATACGATTGATTGATTGATTGATTGCCTCCCACCAGCTAATCGAGGGAGCCCCTCAGGGTTCAGTTCTGGGTCCCTTTCTATTCTCATCTGTAAAATGGGGGTGCAAGACCTGTTCTCCCTCCTATTTAGATCGTGAGCACCCCATGGGACAGGGGCAGCATCCGAGCTGAGTATCTTGGATCTCCCCCAGTCCTTAGAACAGCTTTTGACACATAGCAAGTCTTTAACAAATACCACAGTCATTAAAAAGTGTTACAGATTCACATGCGTATGAGACACTAGAGCAGAATACTCTCCTTTTTATGAGAAAACAGGGGCTATTTGACATGTTCACTCTGCTCCCCATATACAATGTTCCCCTTCACACTGCCATTCTGACAAGTAGCCTTTTTAGATTTTCATCCTAAATATCTGTTAACTTCAGTTGATGTGATCATTGGCGGAGCCTCAGAGAAGATTATTCATTTCCTTTTCCGACTCGATGTCTATGTTTATACAGCCTCCAACACCGGGTGGACTTGGACACTCTGATAAGTGTTCCATTTAAATACTGCAGGGCAGGAAATAGACTGGAATATTTTCCAGTTCATTTCCAAGATCAAATTCCCTTCATAAAATTTCCCACCTCTCTATTGGACTCTGTCCTCAACGACTCTGAAGAGGAACCCGTTGGCTTGTTTCCTGGAGTTACCTGCATTTTCCTTGACATCCCCCCAGATCCAAGAATGGGGAGTGTGGCCTAAGGGAAAATACATGAGACCTGGGAGCTGGGAAACCTGGATTCTGGCTCTGCCCCCGGACTCCTGTGTGACTTTGGGCAAGTCACTTAATCTCACAGGGCCTCAGTTTCCTCAAGTGTAAAAAGGGGGTAAAATAATTAGTGAGTCATGAGTGGGTCAAGGACTGTGTCCAATCTCATAATCTTATATGTACCTTGGCTCTTGGCATGTAATATGTGCTTAATAAGTGGTATAACAATCATCATATCCTTATTATTATCATGATCATTGAGGAGGTCAAGCTATTGTCAGAACCTAAAAATTGTTGCAGTATTTGTTCAATACTTATCATATGCCACAAACACTACTGAGCACTGAAATAGATATTCGGTCATCAAGTTAGACACATTTCATGTTAGACACATTTCATCAAGCTAGACACATTCCGTGTTCCACGTGGGATTTACAGTCTAAAAAGGAGAGGGAACAAGTTGTTTATATATATATATATATATATATATATATACGTGTGTGTATATGTATATATGTGTGTATATATATACATATATATGTGTGTGTGTATATGTATATATGTGTGTATATATATGTGTGTGTGTGTATATATGTATATATGTGTGCATATATGTATATATACACACATATACATGTGTGTGCATATATATATTTGTTAAGTGCGTGTATATTTTTATATATATTTACACATTTGTCAAGTGCTTACAAAGCACTGGAGTAGATACAAGCTAATCGGGTTGGACATAAATCTATATTCCACATGGGCTCACAATTTTAATCCCCATTTTACAGATGAGGTAATTGAGACCCAGAGAAGTGAAGTGACTTCCCCAGGGTCACACAGCAGACTGGTTGTAGAACTGGGATTAGAACCCAGACCTTCTGACTTCCAGGCCTGGGAGGACACTGTCCTCTTCTGATTCTCCTCCTATCCCTCTGGCCACTCAATCTCAATATCTTTCACAGGCTTCTACTCTGCCTCCCACCCGCTAACCGAGGGAGCCCCTCAGGGTTCAGTTCTGGGTCCCTTTCTATTCTCCACCTATACCCGCTCCCTTGGAGAACTCATACACTTCCAAGGCTTCAGCTCCAGAGGGTTCCCAAATCTACATCTTCAGTCCTCAGATCTCTCCTTCACTGCAGTCTCGTATTTCCTCCTTCCTTCAGGACATCTCTACTTTAATGCCCCGCCAACACCTCAAACTTCAAACATCCAAAAGACAAGTCCTCATGTTCTCACCCAAACCCCGTCCTCTCCCTGACACTGCTATCACTGTAGACAGCACCACCAACCTCCCTGTCTCACAAGCCCATAACCTCGACATTATCCTTGAATCATCTCTCTTATTCAACCCACACTTTCGATCTGCCATGAAATCCTGTCAGCTCAACCTTCACTACGTCGCTAAAACCGGCCCTTTCCTCTCTATCCGAACTGCAACCACATTAACCCAAGCACTTATTCTATCCCCTACTTGATCAGCTTCTTTGCTGACCTCCCTTCCTTCCGTCTCCCATCAATCAATCAATCAATCATATTTATTGAGTGCTTACTGTGTGCAGAGCACTGTACTAAGTGCCTGGGAGAGGACAACACAACAATATAACAGACACATTCCCTACTCAAAGTGAGCTTACAGTCTATAGGGAGAGACAGACACTAATATAAATAAATAAATTGCAGATGTGTACATAAGTGCTGTGGGGCTGGGATGGGGAGATGAATGAAGGGAACAAATCCAAGGGGATGCAGAAAGGAGAGGGAGAAGGGAAAGGGAGAGTAATTGTGTGTCAGATATGAAAAGGGAAGGCATTCCATTTATTCATTCATTCAATCGTATTTATTGAGCGCTTACTGTGTGCAGAGCACCGTACTAAGCTCTTGGAAAGTACAAGTCGACAACATATAGAGACACTGAAAAAGCAGGGGGGGAAACCTAAAACACTTCCAGGTTACTGGACATATGATCCATGAGTTTTTGAGGGGAAATGTACAACTAAGAGGCAACCTTAGGAGAACCTTAGGAGAAGCAGTGTGGCTCAGTGGAAAGAGCCCGGGCTTTGGAGTCAGAGGTCATCATCATCATCATCAATCATATTTATTGAGCGCTTACTGTGTGCAGAGCACTGTACTAAGCGCTTGGGAAGTACAAATTGGCAACATATAGAGACAGTCCCTACCCAACAGTGGGCTCACAGTCTAAAAGGGGGAGACAGAGAACAAAACCAAACATACTAACAAAATAAAATAAATAGAATAGGGTTAGAATCTCAGCTCCGCCAATTGTCAGCTGTGTGACTTTGGGCAAGTCACTTAACTTCTCTGGGCCTCAGTTCCCTCATCTGTAAAATGGGGATGAAGACTATGAGCCCCCCGTGGGACAACCTGATCATCTTGTAACCTCCCTAGCATTTAGAACAGTGCTTTGCACATAGTAAGCACTTAATAAATGCCATTAAAAAACCCCTCAAAAACTATGGGGGAAAAACTCATACTCCAATATACTCCATTAGGGGACTAGAAAATGATAGTGTCTAAAATACATCACTGCTGATAGCTCTTATGGCCCACAACAACTGGTATACAAGGTCGAGTGAGTCCAAAGTCTTAAAAAGTCCACAAAAAATGTGTGGGCTGGGTTCTAGTGGGAAAGGAGCGAGATAAGGTAGGAGGGGGGAAGGTGACTGAGTGCTTTAAAGTTGATGGTAAGGAGGTTCTGTTTGATGGGGAGGTGGCTGGGCAACCACTGGAGGTTCTTGAGCAGTGGGGAGAAAAGGACTGACCATTATAGTAGAAAAATGGTCCCGGATGAATTGGCATAGAGAGAGAGAGGAGGCAGGGAGGTCAGCAAGGAGGCTGATACACTAATTAAGGCGGGATAGGATAAGTGCTTGGATTAATGCTTTAGCAGTTTAGAAGAAGTGGAAAGGGTGGACTTCGTAGATGTTGAGAAGGTCGAACCAACAAGATTTAGTGGTGGACTGAATATGTGGATTGAATGAAAGAGATGAGTCAAGGAGAATGCCAAGGTTACAGGTTGAGTGACTGTGAGACTGGAAGGATGGTGTTATCACCTACAGGGATGGGAAAGTCAGAGGGAGAACAGGGTTTGGGTAGGAAGATAGGGAATTCAGTTTTAGACATGTTAAGTTTGAGGTGACAGGAGGACATCCAAGTAGAGATGTCTTGAAGGCAGAAGGAAATGCAAAACTGTAGAGAGGGAGGGAGAACAGGGCTGGAGTTGTTGATTTGTGTAGCCTCTGCATAGAGATGGTAGATGATGGTGATGATGAAGGCATTTATTAAGTGCTTACTATGAGCAAAGCACTGTTCTAAGCACTGGGGAGGTTACAAGGTGATCAGGTTATTCCACGGGGGGCTCACAGTCTTCATCCCCATTTTACAGATGAGGGAACTGAAGCGACTTGCCCAAAGTCACACAGCTGACAATTGGCAGAGCTGGGATTTGAACCCATGACCTCTGACTCCAAAGCCCGGGCTCTTTCCACTGAGCCACGCTGCTTCTCTGCTTCTCTAGATGAAGCCTTGTGAGTGAATGTGTTTGCCAAGGGAGTGGGTGTAGATGAGGAATAGAAGGGACCCCAGAACTGAACCCTGAGGGACCCCCACCTCAATTAGGACAGAGGAGTAGCCCAGGAAATGGACTGAGAATGAATGGCCAAAAAGATATGAGAATCAGGAGAGGACAGTGTCAGTGAAGCCGAGGTTGGATAATGTTTTCAGGAGAAGGTGGTGGTCGACAATATCGAAGGCAGCTGAGAGTGTGAGGAGGATTAGGGTAGAGTAGAAGCCATTATATTTGGCAAGAAGGAGATCATAGGTGACCTTTGAGAAAGTGGTTTCTGTAGAGTGAAAGGAATGGAAAGCAAATTGGAGGGGGTCAAGGAGAGAACTGGAGAAGAGGAACTAGAGACAGTGGGTGTAGATCACTTGCTCCAGGAGTCTGGAGACAAGAAGGAGATGGGATGATAACTGGAGGGAGCCGTGAGATTAAGGGAGAGGTTTTTAGAGGGTAGGGGAGACATGGGCATGTTTGAAAGCAGTGGGAAAAAAGCCATTGGAGAGTGAACAGTTGAAGATGGTAGTTAGGGAGAGAAGGGAGGGGACAATTGTTTTGATAAAATGAAGCGGAATGGATTAGGATGCATAGGTGGAGGGGAGAAATTTTGAGGAAATGTAGGTGATCGCCTCTTGAGATCCTGTTGGGAAGTACTGGAGTTGTTGCTCAGCATCCAATTAGGGAGTGGGGGCTTACAGCTGATCCAGTGAAGCCCCTTGCTCAAAGGTAAGAGAGGAAGGACATCCTCACCCCTCCCTGGCTCTTACAATGCAGGAGTCCTGTTTTCACAAGGCCTGCACTGAGCAAACCTGCCACTGCAGTGCTCACCTTGAGCACCATTTTTCTTTCCGGCCCCACTCCCTGCAGGACTCCACCATCCCTTCTTGACGTTCTGAGGCACGGAGCAGAAACCTTAGGAGAACTGAGATTGTCCACCCAGGCCCCCGGGCCAGGCAGCGGCGGGTTCCAGCTGTGGTCATGGCTGCCCGCATATTTATGTCTGTCTCCCCCTCTATCAATCAATCAATCAATCGTATTTATTGAGCGCTTACTATGTGCAGAGCACTGTACTAAGCGCTTGGGAAGCACAAATTGGCAACATATAGAAACAGTCCCTACCCAACAGTGGGCTCTAGAATGTAAGGCCCTTGTGGGTAGGGACTATATCTGTTTATTGTTATTAATAATAATAATGATAATAATGGTATTTATTAAGCACTTATTATGCACCAGGCACTCTTCTAAGAGCTGGGGTGGACACAAGCAAATCGAGTTAGACACAGTCCCTTTCCCTCGTGGGGCTCGCAGTCTCAATCCCCATTTTACAGTGAGGTAACTGAGGCACAGAGAAGTGAAGTGACTTCCCCAAGGTCACACAGCAGACCAGTGGTGGAGCCAGGGTTAAAACCCATGACCTTCTGACTCCCAGGGCCGTGCTCTGTCCACTAGGCCATGCTGCTTCTCATCATTGTTCTCATCATTGTTCTATTGTACCCTCTCAAGCGCTTAGTACAGTGCTCTGCACACAGTAAGCATTCAATAAATATGATTGATTGACTGACTGACTGCCCTCAGCAGACTGGTCGTGGTGTTGAATGGCATTCACTTCTCATCTTCAGTGTGCTCAATGCGGGCTCGCAAAAAAAGAGCATTTTCGTCCTAAAATGGACTCATTTGCATACTGAGTTCATCACGCCTCTTTTTTTCCCTTCTCGAAGGAAAAAAAATCTTCCCTGGCTGCTGGCAGTGTCTTATTTTAAGATTTGACAGTGATGAGTTAGTTCTTAGGAGTGAAACTCTCCGGGGAAGAGGCGTTTCACTTGCCTGTGTTTCCCCAGCCGCAAAGCTGCATGTACAGCTACAGTGCTCTATAAATTCCCTCCCTGCGGGCTCTCTCAAACTCCTCTCCGCAGACATTCGGGGTCCTACCCAAGCGGGGAGACCTTGTGGACCCCAGTTCACTAGCTTAGAAACTCAGACTGGCCTACCGGGAGATTCTCCCGGTGCCAGTTGAGAGTTGCCTGGAAAAATCAGGAAATCCCAAGTCCCTGTTGGCCTGAGGTATCCCAGGTGGCTGTGGCCAAACTCCAAATGACTTGTGAATCCATCGATGGCATTTGTTGAGAGCTTACTGTGTGCAGAGCACTGCACTAAGCACTTGGGAGAGTACAATGGGAGTCTTGGGAGAGCTAGCTCTCTTCCTCCCTTCAAGGCCCTACTGAGAGCTCACCTCCTCCAGGAGGCCTTCCCACACTGAGCCCCTTCCTTCCTCTCCCCCTCGTCCCCCTCTCCATCCCCCCATCTTACCTCCTTCCCTTCCCCACAGCACCTGTATATATGTATATATATTTGTACATATTTATTACTCTATTTATTTATCTTACTTGTACATATCTATTCTATTTATTTTATTTTGTTAGTATGTTTGGTTTTGTTCTCTGTCTCCCCTTTCTAGACTGTGAGCCCGCTGTTGGGTAGGGACTCTCTCTATGTGTTGCCGACTTGTACTTCCCAAGCGCTTAGTACAGTGCTCTGCACACAGTAAGTGCTCAATAAATACGATTGATTGATTGATTGATTGATTCTAATCCCAGCTCTGTTACTTGATCTCTGTGTGACCTTGGGCACGTCACTTCACTTCTGTGTTCCTCAACTTCCTCATCCGTAAAATAGGGATTAAGACTGTGAGCCCCACGTGGGACATGGACTCTGTCCGACCTGATTAGCTTATATATCTCTGCACTTAGAACAGTGCTTGACCCATAGGAAATGCTTAACAAACACCATCTTATTTATTATTCATATTATTGTTTGCTCCTTGAGGACAGGGATCATGCCTACCAACTCTCTAGACAATATTCTCCCAAGAGCATTTTTTAAGGGTATCTGTTAAATTCTTACTATATGCCAGGCACTATGCTAAGCGCCGGGATAGATACAAGCTAATCAGGTTGGAAACAGTCCATGTCCCACATAATAATAATAATAATAATGATGGCATTTGTTAAGCGCTTATTATGTGCAAAGCACTGTTTTAAGCGCTGGGGAGGATACAGGTGATCAGATTGTCCCACATGGGGCTCACAGTCTTAATCCCCATTTTACAGATGAGGTAACGGAGGCACAGAGAAGCTAAGTGACTTGCCCAAGGTCACACAGCTAACAATTGGCGGAGCTGGGATTTGAACCCATGACCTCTGACTCCAAAGCCCGGGCTCTTTCCACTGAGCCACACTGCTTCTCACAGTCGTAATCCCCATTTCACTTTGTCACTTCAAGTCACTTCAATTCTCAGTGCCTCAGTTACCTCATCTGTGAAATGTGGATAGGGACTGTGTCCACCCTGATTTGCCTATTTCCACCCCAGGGTGAACTACAGTGCCTGAAACATAGTAAGCGCTTAAGAAATACAATAATAATAATTATTATTATTATTTCACAGTGCTTACTATTATTATTATGGGAAACAAAGGGGAATGCCCAGGGGTACTGGCACTGCTAGAGAGAGGAGGAGGGAGGGAGGTGAGGGCTTCCGTGCATTCTGAAATTCCCATGAGGAAAGCATTGGGCAAAGCAGAGCTGGGATCTCAGAAACTGCTCTTTTGCAGGAATCTGTGGGTAAGCTCTCATTCAATCAATCAATGATATTTACTGAGTTTATCGTTCGCAGAGCACTGTACTAGTCAGTCAGTTGATTGTATTTATTGAGCATTTACTGTGTGCGGAGCACTGTACTGAGCATTTGGGAAGCAGCGTGGCTCAGTGGAAAGAGCCCGAGCTTTGGAGTCAGAGGTCATGGGTTCAAATGCCGGCTCCGCCACTTGTCAGCTGTGTGACTCTGGGCAAGTCACTTCACTTCTCTGGGCCTCAGTTCCCTCATCTGTAAAATGGGGATGAAGACTGTAAGCCCCCCCATGGGACAACCTGATCACCTTGTAACCTCCCCAGCGCTTAGTACAGTGCTTTGCACATAGTAAGCACTTAATAAATGCCATTATTATAGAGAAGCAGCGTGGCTCAGTGGAAAGAGCACGGGCTTTGGAGTCAGAGGTCATGGGTTTGAATCCCGGCTCCGCCACGTCTTCTGTGTGACTTCGGGCAAGTCACTTAACTTTTCGGCGCCTCAGTTACCTCATCTGTAAAATGGGGATGATAACTGTGAGCCCCAGGTGGGACAAACCTGATCACCTTGTACCCCTCCCAGAGCTTAGAACAGTGCTTTGCACATAGTAAGCGCTTAACAAACGCCATTATTATTATTATTATTATTGGGAGAGTACAAAAGAATAATATAACAGTTACATTTCCTGCCCCCAAGGAGCTTACAGTCTAAGCCCTTGGGACAGTAAAATGTAAAAGAGAAGCATCGTGGCCTAGTGGATCGAGCCCAGGCCTGGCAGTCAGAAGGACCTGGGTTCTAATCCAGCCTCTGCCACTTGTCTACTGTGTGACCTTGGGCAAGTCACTTCACTTCTCTGGGCCTCAGATACCTTAATGGACTGAATGATTAACTGATGGCAAATGGCGATCAAATATCTGTGTTGCCTTAAATGGTGACCCCCACATGGGACAGAGATTAGGTCTGATCTTATTGTATCACTCCCAGAACTTGGCATAAAGCTGGAATTTAACAAAATATTACAAGTACTATTGATTCCTACTGTGTGCAGAGCACTGCACTAAGTGCTGGGGGAGAGCATACGATGGAAGATAAATGTGTAAATACAGTCAGTGGAAGAGAAAGAGATGAGTTCTAGGTGTTTAGTGTGTGTGGAGGAAATTAAGTAAGGAAAGAGCATGGCCTGATGGATAGAGCACCGGCCTGGGAGACAAAAGTACCTGATTTCTAATACTGGCTCTGCCACTTGTCTGCTTTGTGACCTTGGGCAAGTCACTTCACTTTTCTGGGCCTCAGATACCTTAATGGACTGAATGATTAACTGATAAAATGGCGATCAAATATCTGTGTTGCCTTAAATGGTGACCCCCACATGGGACAGAGATTTGGTCTGATCTTATTGTATCACTCCCAGCACTTGGCATAAAGCAGGACTTAACAAAATACTACAATTACTATTGATTCCTACTGTGTGCAGAGCACTGCACTAAGTGCTGGGGGAGAGCATACGATGGAAGATAAATGTGTAAATACAGTCAGTGGAAGAGAAAGAGATGAGTTCTTCTAGGTGTTTAGTGTGTGTGGAGGAAATTAAGTAAGAAAAGAGCACGGCCTGATGGATAGAGCACCGGCCTGGGAGACAAAAGTACCTGATTTCTAATCCTGGCTCCGCCACTTGTCTGCTGTGTGACCTTGGGCAAGTCACTTTACTTCTCTGGGCCTCAGATACCTTAATGGACTGAATGATTAACTGATGGCAAATGGCGATCAAATATCTGTGTTGCCTTAAATGGTGACCCCCACATGGGACAGAGATTAGGTCTGATCTTATTGTATCACTCCCAGAACTTGGCATAAAGCTGGAATTTAACAAAATATTACAAGTACTATTGATTCCTACTGTGTGCAGAGCACTGCACTAAGTGCTGGGGGAGAGCATACGATGGAAGATAAATGTGTAAATACAGTCAGTGGAAGAGAAAGAGATGAGTTCTAGGTGTTTAGTGTGTATGGAGGAAATTAAGTAAGGAAAGAGCATGGCCTGATGGATAGAGCACCGGCCTGGGAGACAAAAGTACCTGATTTCTAATCCTGGCTCCGCCACTTGTCTGCTGTGTGACCTTGGGCCAGACACTTAACTTCTCTGTGCCTTAGTTTCCTCATCTATAAAATGGGGATTAAGACTGTGAGTCCCATGTGGGACATGGACTGTGTCTAACCTGATTTGCTTGTATCTACCCCAGTGCTTAGTACAGTGCCTGACACATGGTAAGCATTTAATAAATACTTTCAAAAATGAAAAAAGTAATTTGCTATCATCATCATCAATCGTATTTATTGAGCGCTTACTATGTGCAGAGCACTGTACTAAGCGCTTGGGAAGTACATCATCATCATCAATTGTATTTATTGAGCGCTTACTATGTGCAGAGCACTGTACTAAGCGCTTGGGAGTCACTACAGTTGTTGGGAAGCAGTACGGTGTAGTTGATAGATCACGGCCCTGGGAGTCATAAGGTCATGGGTTCTAATCCTGGCTCTTTCACTTGTCTGCTGTATGGCCTTGGGCAAGTCATTTCACTTCCCTGTGCCTCAGTTATGTCATCTGTAAAATGGGGATTTAGACTGTGAGCCCTATGTGGGACATGGACTGTGTCCAACCTGATTTGCCTGTATCCACCCCAGTGCTTGGTACAGTGTCTGGCACATAGTAAGTGCTTAGCAATACCATAATTATAATAATAATAATAATGATGGCATTTTTTAAGTGCTTACTATGTGCAAAGCACTGTTCTAAGTGCTGGGGAGGTTACAAGGTGATCAGGTTGTCCCACAGGGCGCTCACAGTCTTCATCCCCATTTTACAGATGAGGTAACTGAGGCACAGAGAAGTGAAGTGACTACCCAAAGTCACACAGCTGACAGTTGGAGGAGCCGGGATTTGAACTCATGACCTCTGACTCCAAAGACTGTGCTCCTTCCACTATTTTTTCCATTCCTCTACCAATTTTTTGTCTTCCCTGCATATGTCCCTGGGCTATTTCTTCTTGGGAGAAGTTTTAGCCCGTTGTTGGGTAGGGAGCATCTCTATAAACAGCCGGCTTGTCCTTTCCCAAGCGCTTAGTTCAGTGCTCTGCACACAGTAAGCACTCAATAAATACTACTGAATGAATGAATGAATGAACGAATGAATCTATAAGCTCCACTGATTAAAAAAAAATTGTCAAGTCCAATCTATTGGGCAGTTCTATTATCATCATCATCTTTATCATGTGGTGTGTACTTCTTTTTTTAAGTAGCAGTTTCTACTATTTGTTTACTTTGCCAGTTCTTTATTTTTGACTTTTCCTTGGAAAGTGGGATAATACTTTGGTACTTGTTAAGTGCTTATCGCGTAAACCAAGCACTGTACTAAGCACTGAGGTTAGTACGCAATGAGCCCACAGTGAGTTTACAGTCTAGAGGGGGAGACAGACATTAATAGACACACGGATCTGTACGTAAGCGAGGGAAGCGAAACCAGAAAAAGAGGTTTTTCTTCCTACCGTACAAGCTTCCTCCCCGACGCGTGGATCCTGACGGACCCTCCCGCACTGCCGCCTTTCTCAGCCAACCTGGGAAAGGGGCTCACGCCTTGACTTCATTGACCAATTACCTCAGTAGATTAGCTGGAAATGCCAAGCAGAAGGTGTTTAGCACAGCGCACGGAGAAAGGCCCACCAGTCCAAAAGCATATTACTTTGATTTTTCAGGTCTGGGCCCCGTAGGCGACAAACGGAACGGGATCCGAGCCAGGCTTTCTGGCCCGACCGCCCAAGGGCACCAAGCTTCAGGTCGGCCCCAGGGGTCGGGTCATCAGCTGGAGGCGGGACCGCTTTTTTGGACTCCTCTGGAAAGCTTGGCCCTGCTCTCTGGCGAGGCTTGGTTTGTTTGGAAATACAGGCCCTCAAATGTGCCCGAACAGTGATCGGAGCATGGCAGAGTGGAGAGGGCACAGAACAGGGAAGCAGAACGTCCTGGGTTTTAATCCTGGCTCTGCCACATCATCATCAATCGTATTTATTGAGCGCCTACTGTGTGCAGAGCACTGTACTAAGTGCTTGGGAAGTACAAGTTGGCAACATATAGAGACAGTCCCTACCCAGTAGTGGGCTCACAGTCTAAAAGGGGGAGACAGAGAGCAAAACCAAACATACCAAGAAAATAAAATATCTGCTGTATGATCTTGGGCAAGTCACTTCACTTCTCTGTGCCTCAATTACCTCATCTGTAAAATGGGGATTGAGACTGTGAGCTCCAAGTGGGACGGGGACTGTGTCCAACCTGATTAACTTTTATAGTAATAATAATAATAATGGCATTGGTTAAGTGCTTACTATGTGCAAAGTACTGTTCTAAGCGCTGGGGGGATACAAGGTGATTAGGTTGTCCCACGTGAGGCTCACAATCTTAATCCCCATTTTACAGATGAGGTAGCTGAGGCTCAGAGAAGTTAAGTGACTTGCCCAATGTCACACTGCAGACGTGTGGCAGAATCGGGATTCGTACCCATGACCTCTGACTACAAAGCATGGGCTCTTTCCACTGAGCCACGTGGCTTCTCTGCTTCTCTTTATGCACCCCAGCACTTAATACGGTGCTTGGTACATAGTAAGTGCTTAACAAAAATCCATATTATTATTATTATTGCATAGCAAAAGGGCTTAGGGGAAACAGGGAATGCCCTGGGGTGGGGAGCCAGTGGGGACACTCATTCATTCATTCATTCAATTGTATTTATTGAGCGCTTACTGTGTGCTGAGCACTGTACTAAGCGCTTGGGAAGTACAAGTTGGCAACATATAGAGACGGTCCCTACCCAACAGTGGGCTCACACTCCTTACAGCAAGGTTGGATTTCTCCAATGGAAAAAGCAAATCAAATAGTTACAATGATGGTATTTGTTACGTGCTTACTATGTGTCAAGCACTGTTCTAAGCACTGGGGTAGATACAAGCTAATCGGGTTGGACACAGTCACTGTCCCACATGTAGCTCATAGTCTTAATCTCCAATTTTCCAGATGAGGGAACGGAGGCCCAGAGAAGTGAAGTTACCTGTCCAAGGTCACCCAGCAGACAAGTGGAGGAGCCCGGATGAGAACCCAGGTAATTCTAACTCCCAGACCCGGACTCTTTCCTCTAGACCACACTACCTCCCTTTCCCCGAAGTTAGCCAGCAGTAGCTGCTAGATGCTCAGAGCGGGCCGGGATTGGAGATTGATCAACAAGAATTCAAGGAATTTAGAGTTCCAGGCTTGAATCCTTCCCAAACTTAGACACATTTTTATTAAATGGCATTTGTTAGCTGCTTACTATGTGCCAGGCTCCGTATGAGGCGCTGGCGTATAATAATAATGATGGCATTTATTAAGCATTTACTATGTGCAAAGCACTGTTGTAAACACTGGGGAGGTTACAAGCTGATCAGGTTGTCCCACGGGGGGCTCACAGTCTTAATCCCCATTTTACAGATGAGGTAACTGAGGCACAGAGAAGTGAAGCGACTTGCCCAAAAAGTCACACAGCTGACAAGTGGCGGAGCTGGAACTTGAACCCATGACCTCTGACTCCAAAGCCCCTGCTCTTTCCACTGAGCCATGCTGCTTTTCATATACAAGCATATATACAAGCATATATACAAGTGTACAGGCGTATATACAAGCTATTCAGGTTGGACACGGTCCCGGTCTTGCTAGGACTCATGTCTTAATCCCCATTTTACAGATGTGGTTACTGAAGCCCAGAGAAGTGACGTGATTTGCCCGAGGTCACGTAGCAGACAAGTGGCGGAGTGAGGATTGGAACCCAGGTCCTTCTGACTCCACTGGGCCGTGCTGCTTTGGGACCCAGTTCATAGATGGGTAATCCAGAACCATCATCAATCGTATTTATTGAGCGCTTACTGTGTGCAGAGCACTGTACTAAGCGCTTGGGAAGTACAAGTTATAGAGACAGTCATCATCATCATCAATCGTATTTATTGAGCGCTTACTGTGTGCACAGCACTGTACTAAGCGCTTGGGAAGTACAAATTGGCAACATATAGAGACAGTCCCTACCCAACAGTGGGCTCACAGTCTAAAAGGGGGAGACAAAACCAAACATACTAACAAAATAAAATAAATAGGATAGATATGTACAAGTAAAATAAATAAATAGAGTAATAAATATGTACAAACATATATACATATATACAGGTGCCCAGCAGTGGGCTCACAGTCTAAAAGATGATTGCTGGAGGTGGGATCCTCCCCAGTGCTTAGAACAGTGTTTTTTGCACATAGCGCTTAAGTAATCAATACGTACAAATATATCTCCAGGTAGTGAATCATCATCATCAATCTTATTTATTGAGCACTTACTGTGTGCAGAGCACTGTACTAAGCGCTTGGGAAGTACAAGTTGGCAACATATAGAGACAGATCCTACCCAACAGTGGGCTCACAGTCTAAAACGGGGAGACAGAGAACAAAACCAAACATACTAACAAAATAAAATAAATAGAATAGATTCTAGATAGAATAGAGACAGACAACGAAACAAAACATATTAATGAAACAAAATAAATAGAATAAATGTGTACAAATAAAATAGAGTAATAAATACATACAAACAAATATACATATATACAGGTGCTGTGGGGAGGGGAAGGAGCTAAGGCACGGGGGATGGGGAGGGGATCCTCCCCAGTGCTTAGAGCAGTGCTTTTTGCACATAGCACTTAAGTAATCAATACGTACAAACATATCTACAGGTAGTGAATCATCATCATCATCATCAACCGCATTTACTGAGCGCTTACTGTGTGCAGAGCACTGTACTAAGCGCTTGGGAAGTACAAGTTGGCAACATATAGAGACAATCCCTACCCAACGGTGGGCTCACAGTCTAAAAGATGATTGCTGGAGGTGGGATCCTCCCTAGTGCTTAGGACAGTGTTTTTTGCACATAGCGCTTAAGTAATCAATACATACGAATATATCTATAGGTAGTGAATGATTGCTGGCGGTGGTTACTTACTCAGAACCACTGAGGTTACCATCAACCCTCTCAAGCATTGGGAGAAGCAGGAAATAAAAGCAGTTACAAAGACCCTAGTGAAGGGGAGTGTTATTAATAAATTATACTTATAAATTATAAATTGTAGCATTTACTTATAAATGCTGTAGAATGATAATGCCATCCAGTCTTCAGGACTACAGTCATTCTCTTGGGCCTCTCTTGGCTGTTTCTCCACGAGATGGGGGAAGGTACAAATGTGACTCTGATGTCATCCTTTGGCTTCGGGGTGACATCATTGAAAGAGCTCTTTGTGCATGCTGCTTTTTCCCCCCCCTGTGATACTGGTTAAGCATTTACCTGTGCTAGACACTGCTCTAAGCACTGGCATCGATGCACATGTTTTGTTTTCTTGTCTGTCTCCCCCTTCTAGACTGTGAGTCCGTTGTTGGGTAGGGACCGTCTCCATATGTTGCCAACTTGGGCTTCCCAAGCGCTTAGTACCGTGCTCTGCACACAGTAAGCACTCAATAAGTACGATTGAATGAATGAATGAATGCAAAGTAATCAGGTTGGACGCAATCCATGACCCACGTGGGGCTCACAGTCTTAATCCCCATTTTCAGATGAGGAAACCAAAGCACAGAGAAGTGAAATAACTTGCCTAAGGTCACACAGCAGACAAGAGGTGGAGGCGGCATTAGAGAACCAGCGTGGCTCAGTGGAAAGAGCCCGGGCTTTGGATTCAGAGGGCATGGGTTCAAATCCCGGCTCTGCCAATTGCCAGCTGTGTGACTGTGGGCAAGTCACTTAACTTCTCTGGGCCTCAGTTACTTCATCTGTAAAATGGGGATTAAGACTGTGAGCCCCCTGTGAGACAACCTGATCACCGTGTAACCTCCCCGGTGCTTAGAACAGTGCTTTGCACGTAGTAAGCGCTTAATAAATGCTATTATTATTATTAACCCAGGCCCCTCTTGCTCCCAGACCCATGCTCTATCTGCTTAGCCATGCTGCTTCTCCATGCTGTTGCCCAGCATAACCAAGCCACTTAATAAACTGTATTTATTGAGCGCTTACTATTCATTCATTCATTCAATTGTATTTATTGAGCGCTTACTGTGTGCAGAGCACTGTACTAAGCGCTTGGGAAGTACAAGTTGGCAACATATAGAGGCAGTCCCTACCCAACAACGGGCTCACAGTCTAGACTGTAGGCTCAACGCTCTAGACGCTCTAGACTATAAGCTTGCTGTGGGCAGGGAATGTGTCTGTTTATTGTTATAGTGTATTCTCCCAAGCGCTTAGTACTGTGTTCTGCACACAGTAAGCACTCAATAAATATGAATGAATGCTGACCACATGGTGGAGTGGATAGAACCCGGGCCTGGGACTCAGAAGGTCATGGGTTCCAATTCCAGCTCCACCACTCGACTGCTGTGTGACCTTGGGCAAGTCACTTAACTTCTCTTCGCCTCCGGTTAGCTCATCTGTAAAAAATGGGGGTTAAGAGTGTGAGCCCCATGTGGGACAGGGACTGTGTCCAACCTAACTTGTATCTACCCAAGCACTTAGAATAGTGCTTGGCACATAGTAAGTGTGTATCAAGCAAAAACTCCTCACTATTGGCTTTAAAGTTCTCCATCACCTCACCCCCTCCTACCTCACGTCCCTTCTCTCCCTCTCCAGCCCAGTCCGCACCCTCCACTCCTCTGCCGCCGCTAACCTCCTCACTGGGCCTCGTTCTCGCCTGTTCCGCCGTCGATCCCTGGCCCAGGTCATCAATCGTATTTATTGAGCACTTACTGTGTGCAGAGCACTGTACTAAGGACTTGGGAAGTACAAGTTGGCAACATATAGAGACAGTCCCTACCCAAGTGGGCTCACAGTCTACCTCTGGCCTGGAATGCCCTCCTTCCTCACATCTGCCAATCACTCTTCCCCCCTTCAAATCCCTACTGAAGGCACACCTCCTCCAAGGGGCCTTCCCAGACTAAGGCCTCTATTTTCCTCAGCTCCCCCTCCCTTCCGCATCACCTCAACTCGCTCCCTTTGCTCTTCCCTACGTCTCCCCACCCCACGGCACTTATGTATATATGTATATATCTGCAATTCTATTTATTTATATTGAGGCCTGTTTACTTTTTTTGATGTCTGTCTCCCCAGCTCTATCAATCAATCAATCACATTTATTGAGTGCTTACTGTGTGCAGAGCACTGTACTAAGCGCTTGGGAAGTACAAGTTGGCAACACATGGGCTCTAGACCGTAAGCCCATTGTGGGCAGGGATTGTCTCTCTTTATTGCTGTATTGTACTTTCTAAGCACTTAGTACAGTGCTCTGCACACAAGTGCTCAATAAATACAATTGAATGAATGAAGTACCATAATTATTATTATTACTGGGAGAGTATGATAGAACAATATAACAGACATATTCCCTATTCATTCATTCATTCATTCAATCGCATTTACTGAGCGCTTACTGTGTGCAGAGCACTGTACTAAGTGCTTGGAAGGTATAATTTGGCAACAGACAGAGACAATCCCTACCCAACAATGGGCTCACAGTCTAGAAGGGAGAGGCAAACAACAAAACAAAAAAAGTTGACAGCCAACAAAGCCTACACACAAACACGCCTTCCAATGTAATGGATACCCTGAAGCAACTGCAGATGAAAGGGAAGGAGGGAGAAGCAGCATGGCTTAGTGGAAAGAGTCCGGGCTTGGGAGTCGGAGGTTGTGGGTTCTAATCCCGGCTCCACCGCTTGTCAGCTGTGTGACTTTAGGCAAGTCACTTCATTTCTCTGTAGCTCAGTGACCTCATCTGTAAAATGGGGATTAAGACTGTGAGCCCCACGGGGGACAACCTGATCACCTTGTATCTATCCCAGTGCTTAGAACAGTGCTTGGCACATAGTAAGTGCTTAACAAATACCATCATTATTATCTGTCCAGTGCTTTGTACATAATAAGCGCTTAACGAATAGCATCATTATTATTCCCGACCCTCTGTTCCCTCCCACAGCCTGGCGGTGAGCACACCCAGCCTCCATTCAGTCAGCTGGCCATTCGTATTTATCGAGCATTTACAGTGTGCAGAGTATTCATTCATTCAATCGTATTTATTGAGCACTTATTGTGTGCAGAGCACTGTACTAAGCGCTTGGGAAGTACAAGTTGGCAACATATAGAGACAGTCCCTACCCAACAATGGGCTCACAGTCTAGTCTACAGTACAGAGTACTGTACTAAGCAGTTGGGAGAGTACAACAGAACAATCTAACAGACACATTCCCTGCCCACAAGGAGCTTAGAGTCTAGAGGAGCCCCTCTGTAGGAGGATGCCCCAAATTGGGTCATTCATTCATTCATTCATTCATTCATTCATTCATTCAATCATATTAAGTGCTTACTGTGTGCAGAGCACTGTAATAATAATAATCATCATCATCAATCGTATTTATTGAGCGCTTACTATGTGCAGAGCACTGTACTAAGCGCTTGGGAAGTACAAATTGGAAACATATAGAGACAGTCCCTACCCAACAGTGGGCTCACAGTCTAAAAGGGGGAGACAGAGAACAAAACCAAACATACTAACAAAATAAAATAAATAGAATAGATATGTACAAGTAAAATAAATAAATAAATAATGATGGCATTTATTAAGCACTTACTATGTGCAAAGCACTGTTCTAAGCACTGGGGAGGTTACAAGGAGATCAGGTTGTCCCCCTGGGGGCTCACAGTCTTAATCCCCATTTTACAGATGAGGGAACTGAGGCACAGAGAAATTAAGTGACTGGCCCAAAGTCACACAGCTGACAATGGACAGTCGGAATTTGAACCCACGACCCCTGACTCCAAAGCCCATGCTCTTTCCACTAAGCCAGCTGTCACTGTACTGAGTGCCCTGCTATGGGGCTGAGCTTGGCTATGTCTCAGCCAGGAGCCCAGGGAGAAACCTGGGCACTGGGAACCCCAGGTCTGATTGTCCAGCCCTGGGCCTGCAGGTGGGGAAAATAACCAAGAAAGGGGAGGGAATTAAAAGGTGAAATCCAATTAGGGATGGTCCTGTGGGGGAAGGAGGAGGGAGGTGGCCCTCTCTAACCATGAGGGGCTCTGGTCCTGGGTAATGGCTTGCACATTGGCTTTCTGCTCACCTCCCAGTCCTCCTCCTCATCAAAGGGGAGCGGGGGCTCGTCGGAGCTGAAGGCTGGCTACCTGGGAAACTGACTACAGCTGAAGGAGAGAGGAAGCCCTGGGCCAGAACGCTTTTCAATTAACTTGAACTAAACACGCCAGCACGTTCCTGGAAACTGGCTTTCGCCTTTGAAATACAGATGGCTCGGAGGTGTCAGCTAGTCCCTGGTCCAATTTCCCCGATAGACACCTGGGGCAGGGATGGCATTTTGTCGGCTAAAATGCAGCAAGCTAGAATGGAGGGAAGGGGGAACGTTGTTCTGGTTTTATTCCGGGCAAGCTGGATTCACACTGGGTAATTCAGGTTTATTCCAGGCAGTTCAGGGCTATGCTGGGTTTTTACTGATATTCACAGGGCCTGGGAGAGGAACACAAAGCTCAGGTGCATGTGAGAGCATCAGGAGTAGAGCACTCAATCCCCTGGCCCCCTCCTACCTCACCTCACTGATCTCCTACTACGGTCCAGGCCGCACACTTCACTCTTCTAATGCCAAACTACTCACTGTACCTCAATCTTGTCCATCTTGCTGTCAACCTCTTGCCCTCATCCTGCCTCTGGCCTGGAACGCCCACCCTCTTCATATCCGACAATCACTCTCCCCCCTTCAAAGCCTTATTGAGGGCACATCACCTCCAAGAAGTCTTCCCTGACTAAGCTCTCATTTCCTCTTCTCCCACTTCCTTCTGCTTCACCCTTGCACTTGAATTTGCTCCCTTTATTCACCCCGCTGCCTCAGCTCCGCAGCACTTCTGCACAGTGCTGTACAGAAGCAGCGTGGCTCAGTGGAAAGAGACCGGGCTTTGGAGTCAGAGGTCAAGGGTTCAAATCCCGGCTCCGCCAATTGTCAGCTGTGTGACTTTGGGCAAGTCACTTCACTTCTCTGTGCCTCAGTTACCTCATCTGTAAAATGGGGATTAAGACTGTGAGCCCCCTGTGGGACAACCTGATCACCTTGTAACCTCCTCAGTGCTTAGAACAGTGCTTTGCACATTGTAAGTGCTTTATAAATGCCATCATCATTATTATTATTATATCCAAAATGTATTTATTTGTATTAATGCAGCATGGTGTCATGGATAGAACATGGGCATGGAAGGCAGAAGGTCATGGTTTCTCATTCTGGCTCTGCCACATGTCTGCTATGTGACCTTGGGCAAGTCACTTCACTTCTCTGGGCCTCAGTTACCTCATCTGCAAAATGGGGATTAAGAGTGCGAGCCCCATGTGGGACAGAGACTGTGTCCAACCTGATTAAATGTACCAATCCCAGAGCTTAGAATAGTGCTTGGCACAAAGTAAGCACTTAACAAGTACCATAATGATTATAATTATAATATTATAATGATTCTATTATAATAATAATGATGTCCATCTCCCCCTCTAGAATGTAAACTTCTTGTGGGCAGGGAATATGCCTACCAACTGTGTTGCATTGTACTCCGCCAATTAGCTGTGTGACTTTGGGCACGTCACTTCACTTCTCTGGGCCTCAGTTCCCTCATCTGTAAAATGGAGATTAAGGCTGTGAGCCCCCCGTGGAACAACCTGATCACTTTGTAACCTCCCCCAGTGCTTAGAACAGTGTTTTGCACATAGTAAGCACTTAATAAAAGCCAATATTGTTATTATTATTATTATTATTATTCTCCCAATAGCTTACTATAGTGCTCTGCACTTTGTAAACTCTCAATAAATATCAATGTTTTGACTGATTGCTTAAGCGGAAATAATGCATCCCATAAAATGCTTGCCAGGGTTGCCATCCTATTTATGCTGCTCACCTGGCATAGTAAGGGAGCTTGGAGGTTACAGCCGAGAAGGACCCAGTGCAGCTCTGCTTCTAAACAGCTTTGACATTTATCCCCACAACTATCAATTAATCAGTGGCATTTATCAAGCCCTTACTGAGCATAGAGCACTGTACTAAGTGCTTGGGACATAGTTAGTCATTACGGTCTGTGCCCACAATAGGGGACAACTGTCCCTAACTGACAAGAAATTCAGCAGCGTGATATGGTAGAAAGCACATGGGACTGGGTGGCAGAGGGACTGGGTTCTAATTCCGCCTCTGCCACTGTGTAACCTTGGGCAAGTCACTTCACATCTCTGTGCCTCAGTTCCCTCGCCTGTAAAATGGGGATTAAGATCAAGAGCCCCATATGGGACAGGGACTGTGTTCAACTAGATTTAAAAGCAGCACTAGGCCATATGCTGCTTCTAAACTCTAATGTTCTGCATGCAGGAGTGCTCAAGAAATACCATCGATCGATTGATTAGGAGTCAAAGATAAACAGGGACCGTCTCTTCAGATGTGAGAATAAATAGAATACTATTCTATTCTGTTATTCTATCTATTATTATTCTATTATTCTATTCATTTTGTTAATGATGTGCATCTAGCTTTATTTCTATTTATTCTGACGACTTGACACCTGTCCACATGTTTTGTTTTGTTGTCCGTCTCCCCCTTTTAGACTGTGAGCCCGTTGTTGGGTAGGGACCGTCTCTATATGTTGCCAACTTGTACTTCCCAAGCGCTTAGTACAGTGCTCTGCACACAGTAAGCGCTCAATAAATACGATTGAATGAATGCTCTGCACACAGTAAACGCTCGATAAATACGATCGAATGAATGAGTGAATGCGATGTTTGTTCGTGTTGCGACCAGTGCAGAGAGCTCTGCGAAGAAGGGATGGAAAAAATACAGTCTTGTCTCCGATCGTCTCTGATTGTCTCTGCTCCCACACAAAAGGCCTACCCTCTGGGATCCGATCATCCATGAAATTCCTCATGCTGCCCCCACAGTTCTCCCTCTGCCTGCATCCACACAGCCCAAAACCAAGCGGAACCTGGGGTTTTGCAGTTGGGCTAACCTGTCCGTTCCAGGCCGAGGGATCCACCTGTGTCCCCAGTTCACCCCACTCCTCCCGGCGCGACGTTGACCGATCCCGGGCGTATCCCTCGGAACAACAGAAGGCAGTGAGGGAGAGAATCCCAGTCCAGCACAGCCTGAGAAATCATTCAGATCAATAGCTCAGTGAATCCTGGTAGCCTGAGAGATCTGCCTCAGCACTGCACAGACCTAAAATTTATTGCCAAGGACTCAACCAATGATGGACGTCTCCCAACCATTCAGGACTGCCCCTGCTCATTGTTGGAGTCCCCCTTTCCCAACCCCCACTCCCGGGTTAATGTATGCCCACCTTCCCTTCCTCAGAAGGGTGGATGGCAGCAGCAGGATGGGAGTGGGATGGGAGTGGGATTTACAATCTCATTTGCAATGCAAAATCTTTATTGTTCCTAATTATCATCTCCCAGCGGACCCACTCGGGAATGATTCAGAGTCCTTATCTGGGCCGCGGCACGGTCTGAAAATTCTTCATTTGCTTGCCAAGTTGGGGGCTTAATTATTTCTTAATGGAGGCAGGTCCCTCCTGCTGCCCCTCCCTTGGGCACCGTGCTTGGGTGAGCTGGCCAGCAGTTTAAAAAATCGAAATGTCGGATTAATTTGCCACCGTAGGCCACAACTCTTCTCTCAGCCGTGTCCCCAACCCCAGCAGCAAGTAGTCACGGCAATCTCCCAGGACGCAAAGCATCACACCAGCCGGCTCCTCAGGGAAAACTCAGGCCTCTTCTAGTTAGAAAGCTGCCACGGGCTGGGATCGGAAGTGATTTAAGGGCAATGGTTGGGACAAATTCCATGATGCTGTTTGTTCAGATTTCGCCTCTTCCCCAATCACGCTGGGAATGATCATATCATTATTTGGCTCCCAGGGAATTTCTGTCCTGGCACAGTAAGAGATCTAAGGCCTCGTTTAGAGACAGAAATGACAGAGTCCAGAGAAGGGGACAGAAAGGAGACCCAGAGGACTCACAAATCCTCTCCTCAAATCCTCAAATCCTCTCTTTCCATCAGCTCTGTTCCGCTCTTAAAGCCAGAGTGTCAGCTCCCCGTGGGCAGGGAATGTGTCACATCTGTTCTTCCCAAGAAATGAGGGCAGTGTTTGGCACTCAGTGGACATGCAGTAAAACTTAAAACTACAGAAAACACTCCTGCTCTGAAATAATAGGAACTGGACTTCTGGGCTTCTTAAGGTAGTACCCTGGCATAATAAATGGAAAAATGGCTACTTCAGTAGCTCCCTCCACCCAGACACACCAGTTTCTCCTTGGGACTGAAAGACAGAGGAGGTCTGGGAGAGAAAGACGGAGGAAAGGGGAAGGGGGAAAAGAGGAGAGGGAAAATAGGGAAAGAAATAGGGGAAGGGGATAACAATCAAATAATTTTATTTACTTAGCACTTACTGTGTGCAGAGCACTGTAGTAAGCACTTGGGAGAGTACAATAAATTCGAGTTAGCAGACACCTTCCCTGCTCACAAGGAGTCATAGTTTAGAGGGGAAGACAGACATTAAAATAAAGTACAGCTATGCCCCTCAAGCTGAGGGGCTTGAGGGTGGGGTGAATATCAGGTTCTTAAAAGGGACAGATCCAAGTAATAATAATTATTATTATTATTATGGTTTTTATTAAGCGCTTACTTTGTGCCAGGCACTCTACTGAGCACTGGGGTGGATACAAGCAAATCAGGTTGGACACAGTCTCTGTCCCAGGTGGGGCTTACAGTCTCAATCCCCATTTTACCGTACACAGAAAGCACTCAATAAATACAATTGATTGATTGATTGATTTTACAGATGAGGTCACTGAGGCCCACAGAAGTGAAATGACTTGCCCAAGGTCACATAGCAGACAAGTGGCTGCAGAAGGTAGAGGGAGTAGAGGAAATGAGGGCTTAGTAGGGGGAGGACTTTTAGAGGAGATATGATTTCAATAAGACTTCGACGATTGGGAGAGTGGTCTTCCCGTCAGAAGGGGTAGGGAGTCCTAGGCCAGAGGGAGGATGAGGGCAAGGGAACGGTGAAGAGAGAGGTGAGATCGAGGTGCAGTGAGTAGGTTTAGCACTGAAGGAGTGAAGCGTGAAGGCTGCGTTGTAATAGGTACACCAGGAAGATAAGCTAGGAGGGGGAGATATGACCGAGTGATTTAAAGCAGGCAGTAAGGAGTTTCTGTTTGATCCACTGATGGATGGGCATCTCCTGGAGGTTCTTGAGTAGTGGGAGACATGGACTGAGCTTTTTTAGAAACATGATCATGTTTTGTTCTGTTGTCTGTCTCCCCCTTCTAGACTATGAGCCCACTGTTCGGTAGGGACCGTCTCTATATAATAATAATGATAATGATGGCATTTATTAAGCACTTACTATGTGCAAACCACTGTTCTAAGCACTGGGGAGGTTACAAGGTGATCAGGTTGTCCCATGGGTGGGCTCACAGTCTTAATCCCCATTTTACAGATGAGGGAACTGAGGCCTAGAGAAGTGAAGTGACTTGCCCAAAGTCACCCAGCTGACAATTGGCGAAGCCGAGACTTGAACCCATGACCTCTGACTCCAAAGCCCAGGCTTTTTCCACTGAGCCACGCTGCTCCTCTATATGTTACCGACTTGTACTTCCCAAGCGCTTAGTACAGTGTTCTGCACACAGTAAGTGCTCAATAAGTATGATTGAATGAATGAATGAATGATCCGGGCAGCAGAGTGAAGTAAGGAGTGCAGAGGGGAGGCAGGAGGCAGGCAGCTCAGTGAGGAAACTGATGCAGTAGTCAAGGTGAAAAAAGGGAAAAAGAGAGGAGAGAGGGGACAACTACAGAGAAAGAGGAAGGGGAGGCATTAGGGGCCTAGTGAAAGGAGCACGGGCCTGGGAATCAGAGGTCATGGGTTCTAATCCCAGCTCTGCCACGATGACCTTGGGCAAGTCACTTAACTTCTCTGTGCCTCAGTTACCTCATCGGCAAAATGGGGATTAAGTCTGTGAGCCCCATGTTGTTCAGGGACTACATCCAACCTGATTACCTTGTACCTACCCCAGTGTTAGAACAGTGCTTGGCTCATAGTAAGCACTTAATACCTCAGTTATCAGGAAAGCAGTGTGAGAAGCAGCAAGAGAAGCAGCGTGGTTCAGTGGAAAGAGCCCAGGCTGTGGAGTCAGAGGTCATGGGTTCAAATCTCGGCTCCGCCCTTTGTCAGCTGTGTGACTTTGGGCAAGTCACTTACCTTGTGTGTGCCTCAGTTCCCTCATCTGTAAAATGGCGATTAAGACTGTGAGCCCCCCGTGGGACAATCTGATCACCTTGTAACCTCCCCGGTGCTTAGAACAGTGCTTTGCACATAGTAAGTGCTTAATAAATGCCATTATTATTATTATTATTATTAGAACAGTGTATTGCACATAGTAAGTGCTTAATAAATGCCATCATCATCATTATTATTATTAAAGACCCAAGGAGGCAGTGGGTGTTTATGGGGTGAAGGGGGAGACTTACCATCTCTTCCTCGGTCACCACGGCTGTTATTGCCATGCTTTAATTATCTTCAAGCCTTACAACTGCAGCCTTCACCATGACACCTCAGCATCTTCCACTCCTGCCCACAACCGTCACAACTGCCACAACCGCCATAACGGCCACAACCTCAAGCCGTAACTGTCACAACCTCAGTCACAAATTTCAGAGCTGTCCGTGCCACACCGCAAGACCCTTCTGGCCTGCTCGGAAGCTCATCCTTTTCTTCAGGGCAGACAAGAGCAGCCAACTGGTCCCAATGCTTCTAGCAGTCAATCAATCAGTGATATTTATCAAGTGCTTACTGTCTACTGAAAGCTGTACTGAGCGTTTGGGAGATTACAGTATAACAGAGTTGGTGGACACATTCCCTGCCCCCAAGGAGCTTCCATGGCAACCAGAGCTGAGGGGAGAGTTCCTATCGCCACCCCCACTCTGGTCTAAAACTGGAATCCTAAGGGTTCTCCAGAGCCCCAGAACCACTATTTTAGGATGCCTCCCGGCTATCCACATTCCTAAATTTGCCCCAGAAGAGTGTCAGGTAATATCACCAGTCCTTAAATGTTTTGCCCTTGGAGCTTACCCCACAGGATAGTGGCCTCATGATTGGGAAGAGGAAATCCAACCCCAAATGACCTACATCGGAGGTGCTCTTTGAGGATAGATTTGCCATCATTTTGCTTCAGTTGGTGCTACTGAGCCAGTTTTCTGAGCTAATCATTTGTCCAATGTAATGCTACGTAGCCAAACCTCTAAGAGTCAGAACAATCTATTTCAGAGTAACTCTAAAATGAGTAAATATGATATTTGTTAAGTGCTGGTCTAGTAGATGGAGCACAGACCCGGGAGTCAGAAGGACATAGATTCTAATCCCAGCTCTGCCACTTTTCATTCATTCGTTCAATCATATTTACTAAGCATTTACTGGGCGCCGAGCTCTGTGCTAAATGCTTGGGAAAGTACAGTACAAAAATAAGCAGTTGCATTCCCCGCTTACAATGAGCTCACAGTCTAGAGGTCAAGCTCACATTTGCCTGCTGTGTGACCTTGGGTAAGTCACTTCACTTCTTTGGGCCTCAGTTACTATGTGTGCTTGACACATAGGGAGTAACAGATACCATCATCATCATCATTATTATTCTTAGTAATAATAATAGTAATGGTATTTGTTAAGCGCTTACTATGAACCAGGCACTGTACTAAGTGCTAGTAGCATTATGTGTCAAATAATAATAATGATGGCATTTATTAAGCACTTACTATGTGCCAAGCACTATTCTAAGTATTGGGGAGGTTACAAGGTGATCTGGTTGTCCCACGTGGGGCTCCCAGTCTTCAACCCCATTTTACAGATGAGGGAACTGAGGCCCAGAGAAGTGAAGTGACTTGCCCTAAGTCACACAGCTGACAAGTGACTCTGCCAGGATTTGAACCCATGACCTCTGACTCCAAAGCCCAGGCTCTTTCCACCGAGCCACACTGCTTCTCTACTGTTGTCAGTGCTGGGGTAGATTCAAGTTAATCAATTCAGACACAGTCCCTGTCTCATACGGGCTCACAGTCAAAGCAGGAAGGAGAATTTGTACTTCCCAAGAGCTTAGTACAGTGCTCTGCACACAGTAAGCGCTCAATAAATACGATTGAATGAATGAACAGGTACTGACTTCCCATTTTACAGCTGAGGAAACTGAGCTATAGAGAAGTTAAGTGACTTGCCTAAGGTCACACTGCAAGTAAGTGGAGGAGTCAGGATTAGGACCCTGGTCCTCTGACTCAAGGCCTGTGCTGTTTCCAGGCCATGCTGCTTCTTACCTCCCCTAAGCTCCTTGTGGGCACTTAGTTCAGTGCTCTGCACATAGTAAATACTCTATAAGTGCCATTGATTTATTGATTGTTGTAATAATAATAATGATACTAATTATTATTTTAAGCTCTTACTGTGCACTGAACACTGCGGTATATAGTAGATAATCAGTCCAAACACAGTCCCTGTCCCACATAAGGACACATCTTGTACCACATAGGTACAAGATCACCCTATTGGACACAATCCCTACCCCATGTGGGATTTACAATTTAACGGGGAGGGAGACCTGGTATTGAATCCCCATTTTGCAGATGAGGAAACTGAGGCATGGAGAAGGTGAGTGACTTTACCAAGGTCACCCAGCAGGCACGGGGCAGTGCTGAGATTAGAACCCAGGTCCACCCACTAGGCAATGCTGCTTCTGCCTTTGCTTTACCAGTCAAGCAGAAAGACTGTGTTGGTGAAATTTTCTTTTCTGTTGAGTGAATGGAAAGTAATTCTAAACATGGGATGTGATTCTATTTATTTTATTTTGTTAGTATGTTTGGTTTTTTCTGTCTCCCCCTTTTAGACTGTGAGCCCACTGTTGGGTAGGGACTGTCTCTATATGTTGCCAACTTGTACTTCCCAAGCGCTTAGTACAGTGCTCTGCACACAGTAAGTGCTCAATAAATACGATTGATTGATTGATTGATTGATAAGGAAGTGGGAAAACAGATATTGAATCCCCATTTTATTGATGAGGAAACTGAGTCATAGAGAAGTTAAGTGACTTGCTGAAAGGTCACACAGCAAAGTGACGGATCCAAAGTTAGAACCCAGGTCCCTCGACTCGCAGGTCCATGCTCAATCCACATGCTGGGTTTTTTGTGGAATTTATTAAGCACTTACTATGTGTCAGACACTGTACTAAGTGCTGGGGTAGATATAAGTTAATCAGGTTGGACACAGTCCCTGCCCCACGTGGGCACACAGTCATAATCCCTATTTTACAGATGAGGTAACTGAGGCACAGCGAAGTGATTTGCCCAAGGTCCCGCAGCAGATAGGTGGTGGAGGAGGGATTAGAACCCAGGTCCTTCTGACTCCCAAGCCCATTCTCTATCCACTAGGCCATGCAGTAAACTCTCAATCAATACAATTATTGCTTCCTAGACTAACTGACGCTCCTGGCCCTGCGTCCCTCTATTTCCAGAGAGAGAACAGAATGGAATATTTCAGGAAGAAGACAGAAATTAGTTTCAGATCAAAAGGGAGAAGTTATCATGGCCCCATGGACCCCCTTGACTCACTTGGAAAGTTCCAGTTTTAGAGAAGTTACAGAAAAGAAATCAGCCCGGCAAGCAAGTAGAAATACGTAGACCTGTAACTCAGGAACATCCCAAAATATTTCCAAAATGAAATTTTGAAACTATAAAACCAAAAAGAGAGATCCAAAGAAACCCAGTTCAGATTGGAAAGCAATCCAGCCTTTCTACTGGGAGCCTGCCATTCAACAGTATGCTCCTCAAAGGCTGGGTCTGTGTCTTCTCTATTTATTATATACTGTCAAGCCCCCAGACAGTGCTTTGCACAGAGAAGTGCAAAGTAACAGTGGTGATTGATCAAGCAATCAATCAATAAATCAATTATACTGATTGAACACCTCTTCTGTAAAGCTATGTGGAACCAAAGGGCATGAGAGTCCAAAGACTTGAATTCTAATCCTGCCACTTGTACGCTGAGCCCGTTGTTGGGTAGGGACCGTCCCTATATGTTGCCAACTCGTACTTCCCAAGTGCTTAGTACAGTGCTGTGCACACAGTAAGCGCTCAATAAATACGATTGAATGAATGACCCTGGGCCTGCTGGGACCGCTGCTCTGAGCTGTGAGGAGCCGCAAATCCTGCTGTTCCTTTCAGGTTTGTCTGCACCTTCGTCTTCTGTATTTTTCCCTCCGTTTCGGCCACCGACCCTTATGTATCCTCTCTCTCTCTCTGATTATGAGCCCCTCGGGGGCTAGGAACCTTGTCTATATCTCATTTAGGGACCTTTTTTCCAGGGCACTGTACATAATGTGCATTTATTAAATCCTGTCAGTAAGTATTATTGCTTCTGTAAATGAGGCCTTTCCTTGGGTAAATTCCCAGCTCTTAATCCCCTCTCTGCCCTGATTTAGTTTTCCCCAGGGAAAATGGATGAAACTCTTGTCTGCATTTTTGGTCTAACCTTCTCCCATAATCAGGCCTATTGGTATCGATATGTAGCCCCCACCAACCTCCCTACCCCTCCAGCCTGGGTTCAAAGGTGTCACGACTGACCGTGGTTCCGGGGGGGCCTTCATCAGTGGTCTTTATTGCCCACCCCATACTTGGGATGCGAAGATGACCCAATTCATTCATTCATTCAATCGTATGTATTGATAGACATGGCCTTCTAACTGGGAATAATAATGATTATAATTTGGTATATGTTAAGTACCTTCTTGGGGCCAAGCGCTGGGTGAGATACAGGAGAGTCAGAGTGGCCAGACTCCCTGTCCCAGAGGGAAAGGGGGAAGAATAATAATAATAATAATAATAATAATAATAGCATTTATTAAGTGTTTACTATGTGCAAAGCACTGTTCTAAGCGCTGTGGAGGTTACAAGGTAATCAGGTTGTCCCACAGGGGGCTCCCAATCTTAATCCCAATTTTACAGCTAAGGAAACTGAGGCACAGAGAAGTGAAGTGACCTGCCCAAAGTCACACAGCTGACATTTGGTGGAGCCGGGATTTGAACCCATGACCTCTGACTCCAAAGCCCGGGCTCTTTCCACTGAGCCACGCTGCTTCCCTTATTATTGTTAATAATAATAATAGCATTTATTAAGCATTTACTATGTGCCAAGCACTGTTCTAAACTTTGGGGTATATACAAGATAATTGGGTTGTCCCACATGGGGCTCACAGTCTTAATCCCTATTTTACAGATGAGGTTACTGAGGCACAGAAACGTTAAGTGAGTCGCCCAAAGTTACACAGCTGAGAAATGACGGAGCCGGGATGAGAGCCCACAAGCTCTGACTTCCAAGCCCGTGCTCTTTCCCCTAAGCCACGCTGTGAACAGGCTTTGAATCCCCATTTGACAGATGAGGAACTTGAGGTCCAGAGAAGTTAAGTGACTTGTCCAAGGTCACACAGCTGGGATTAGAATCCAGGTCTCCCAACTCCCAATCCCCCGCTCTCTCTACAAGGCCAAATGGAAACAATTTGAGAAGCAACGTGGCTCAGTGGAAAAGAGCCCGGGCTTTGGAGTCAGAGGTCATGGGTTCAAATCCCGGCTCCGCCACTTGTCAGCTGTGTGACTTTGGGCAAGTCACTTAACTTCTCTGGGCCTCAGTTCCCTCATCTGTAAAATGGGGATGAAGACTGTGAGCCCCCCGTGGGACAACCTGATCACCTTGCAACCTCCCCAGTGCTTAGAACAGTGCTTTGCACATAGTAAGCGCTTAATAAATGCCATAACAATTGCAGACGGAGCACCTACATGGTCTAGTGGTTAGAGCCCGGGTTTGGGAGTCAGAAGAACCTGAGTTCTAATCCCTGCTCCGCCACTTGTCTGTTGTGTGACCTTGGGCAAGTCACTTAACTTCTCCGTGCCTCAGTTACCTCATCTGTAAAATGGGGGTGAAGACTGTGAGCCCTGAGTGTCCAACCTGATTGCCTTGTAATTACCCCAGCGCTTAGAACAGTGCCTGGCACATAGTGAGCACTTAAAAAATACCATAAAAAAAGTGTTTTCCAAGGCTGCTTCCTCTGCTCAGAAGCAACACAGGCATCTCCAATGTGAGATCGGTGGATTTAAGGTGATCACCAAGCTGTACAAAATCAGGGAAGGCAAATGATTGCCAGGGAAAAAAGAATAGCTTCTTATAACAGTAATAATAATAATGATTAAGATGATATTTGTTTTGAGCTTTTTTTGTGTCAAACACTGTTCTAAACACTGGGTTAGATATGAGAAGCAGAATGGGCAAATGGATAGATCACAGGCCTGAGAAAACGAGAACCTCTGCACACAGTAAGCGCTCAATAACTACGATTGATTGATTGATTGATTCTAATCATGGCTCCACCCTTTGTCTGCAATGTGACCTCAGGCAAGTCACTTAACTTCTCTGTGCCTCATTAACCTCATTGGTAAAATGGGGATTGAGACTCTGAGCTGCATGTGGGTCAGGGATATAACTAATAATTATGGTATTTGTTAAGCGCTGACTATGTGCCTACCTGATTATTTTATTCAGTACTGGGAACATAATAAGCGCTTGTAAGCTCGTCCTCTAGACTGTAAGCTTGTCGCGGGCAGGAAATGTGTCTGTTATATTATTATATTGTATTCTCCCACACAGGACAGTGCCCTGCACATAGTAAGCACTCAACAAGTACGATTGATTGCTTAACAAATACCATTTAAAAAAATGAATTAGGTCAGACACAGTCCCTGTCTCATAGGGGGCTCAGAGTCCAAGTATCTTATCCAAATGAAATAAACTCATTTTGGGCAGGGAATTTGTCTGTTTATTGTTATATCAAAGCCTCCCAAGTGCTCAGTAGAGAAGCAGCATGGCTCAGTGGAAAGAGCCAGGGCTTGGGAGTCAGAGGTCATGGGTTCAAATCCCGGCTCCGCCACTTGTCAGCTGTGTGACTTTGGGCAAGTCACTTAACTTCTCTGGGCCTCAGTTCCCTCATCTGTAAAATGGGGATTAAGACTGTGAGCCCCCCGTGGGACAACCAGATCACCTTGTATCCCCCCCAGTGCTTAGAACAGTGCTTTGCACATAGTAAGCACTTAACAAATGCCATTATTATTATTATTATTACAGCACTTCACAAACAGTAAGCCCTCAATTAATACGACTGAAGGAACAGCAACAACACAAAAATCCTCTTCAGGTCCTTGTATGGTAGGATCTTGCTTCTGAGTGGAAAGTCAGTTTGACCTTCCACACTTACAACCCTCCAGTGCCCATTCACCTTGCACACATGTGAGTGGGCAC
This sequence comes from Tachyglossus aculeatus, assembly GCF_015852505.1. NCBI lineage: Eukaryota > Metazoa > Chordata > Mammalia > Monotremata > Tachyglossidae > Tachyglossus > Tachyglossus aculeatus. The sequence goes on from NC_052068.1 coordinate 11,773,308, forward strand.
ACCTAGAGCAAGTGTGCACGTGTGTGCACATGTGTGTGCATGTGTGTGCACACAGACATACTGACATTATAGTGTTCACACAGAGACCTGAAGGCTCTCGCCCACCCTGAGAATTAATCACAGACACATTCAGGCCTGCTCACATACGTACATACACATAACGTGGCTCAGTGGAAATAGCACCGGCTTAGGAGTCAGAGGTCATGGGTTCTAATCCCGGCTCTGCCACTTGTCAGCTGGGTGACTTTGGGCAAGTCACTTAGCTTCTCTGAGCCTCAGTGACCTCATCTGTAAAATGGGGATGAAGACTGTGAGCCCCAAGTGGGACAACCTGATCACCTTGTATCCCCCTTAGCGCTTAGAACAGTGCTTCACATGTAGTAAGCGCTTAACAAATGCCATCATTATTATTATTATACATGCTCACAAGCATAGGTGAAGGCACGCAGCACACTTTTGTTTCTTCAGTGGTACTTATTGAGCACTTACTGTGTGCACAGCATTGTACTAAGCACTTGGGAGAGTACAATACAATAATAAGCAGACACAGTCCCTGTCCACAATGAGCTTACAGTTGAGAGGATGAGCTTACACGTGTGCACGCACACACATACACACACACACACACACGTCAAAGTTTGCTGCCTCCTGCTACTTCTATTATCATATTTATCTTCTAGACTGTGAGCCCACTGTTGGGTAGTGACCGTCTCTATATGTTGCCAACTTGTACTTCCCAAGTGCTTAGTACAGTGCTCTGCACACAGTAAGCGCTCAATAAATAAAATTGAATGAATGAATGAATTACTAGTATCCTATTTGTTAAGCATTTACTCTGTGCCAGACACTGCGGGAGATACGAGATCATCAGATTGGACACAGTCCCTGTGCCACATAGGGCTCACTGTCTAAAGAGGAGGGAGAGCAGGGATTGAATCATAATAATAATAATAATAATAACAATAATGGTATTTGTTCAGTGCTATGTGCCAGGAACTGTACTCAGTGCAGATCAGACATGGTCCATGCCTCACATGGGGCTCATTGTCTAAAGAAGGAGGGAGAAGCAGTGTGGCTTAGTGGAAAGAGCACGGGCTTGGGAGTCAGAGGTTGTGGGTTCTAACTCTGGCTCTGCCACTTGTCAGCTGGGTGACCTTGGGGAAGTCACTTACCTTCTCTGTGCCTCAGTTATTTCCTCTGTACAGTGAGGATGAAGACTGAGCCCCACGTGGAACAACCTGATTACCTTGGATCTACCCCAGTGCATAGAACAGTGCTTGGCTCGTAGTAAGCACTTAACAAATACCAACATTATTATTATTAAGCTTGTTGTGGGCAGGGAACAATTATTATTATTATTATTATTATTATTATTATTATTATTATTATTATTATTGTATTTGTTAAGCACTTAACTATGTACCAGGTACTGTACTAAACACTGGGGTGGACACAAGCAAATTGGGTTAGCCAGACACAGTCCCTGTCCCACATTCATTCAATCGTATTTATTGAGTGCTTACTGTGTGCAGAGCACTGTATTAAGCGCTTGGAAAGTACAAGTTGGCAACATATAGAGATGGTTCCTACCCAACAACAAGATGACAGTCTAGAAGGGAGAGACAGACAACCAAACAAAACAATGGGGCTCACAATCTCAATCCCCGTTTTCCAGATGACGTAACTGAGGCCCAGAGAAGTGAAGTGACTTACTCAAGGTCACACAGAAGACAAGTGGTAAGGCTGGGATCAGAACCCATGACCTTCTAACTCACAGGCCTGTGCTCTATCCACTACTCCATGCTGCTTCTCTATGTGTCAGTTTATTATTGCATTGTATCAATCAATCAATCATATATATTGAACACTTACTGTGTGCAGAGCACTGTACTAAGCACTTGGGAAGTACAAGTTGGCAACATATAGAGACAGTCCCTACCCAACAGTGGCTCACAGTCTAGAAGGGGGAGACAGAACAAGACCAAACATACTAACAAAATAAAATAAATAGAATAGATACGTACAAGTAAAATAAATCAGTAAATAAATAGAGTAATAAATATGTACAAACATATATACAGGTGCTGTGGGGAAGGGAAGGAGGTAAGATGGGGGGATGGAGAGGGGGACGAGGGGGAGAGGAAGGAAGGGGCTCAGTGTGGGAAGGCCTCCTGGAGGAGGTGAGCACTCAGTAGGGCCTTGAAGGGAGGACGAGAGCTAGTTTGGCAGGTGAGCAGAGGGAGGGCATTCCAGGCCAGGGGGAGGACGTGGGCCGGGGGTCGACGGTGGGACAGGCGAGAACGAGGCACGGTGAGGAGATTAGCGGCAGAGGAGCGGAGGGTGCGCGGTGGGCTGGAGAAGGAGAGAAGGGAGGTGAGGTAGGAGGGGCGAGGGGGTGGACAGCCTTGAAGCCGAGGGTGAGGAGTTTCTGCTTGATGCACAGATTGATTGGTAGCCACTGGAGATTGTACTTTCCCAAGGGTTTGGGCAAGTCATTTCCCTTCTCTGTGCCTCAGTTACCTCATCTGTAAAATGGGGATTAAGACTGTGAGTCCCCTCTGGGACAACCTGATTACCTTGTATCCTCCCCAGCTCTTAGAACAGTGCTTTGCACGTAGTAAGCACTTAATAAATGCCATTATCATTAGTAGTAGTAGTAGCACAGTACTCTGCACACAGTAAGTGCTCAATAAATATGATGGAAAGAATGGATGAACCCGCCTTCTGCGGGGAGGTGTGTGGTCGAAAGACGTCTCACAGTCCCCCCTTACCAGCCCTTATGTTTCTGGGATGCTGTGAGGGAGTTGGGCGGGCCTAGCGCAGTTCAAGCGGCCTGGGATCTTCTGAGGGTCTGCTGCCTGCTTGGCAGACGCCCCCTCATCTTGGAAATGCATCCTACCACACACTGGGCATTTGGCACTCCCGTCCCCCCTCACCCCCCACACCATTTCTGTCCATATCCATAATACTCATTTCTATTTATGTCTGCCTCCCCTCTAGACTGTAAGCCCCTTGTGGGCAGGGAATGTGTCTAGCAACTCTCTTGTATTATACTCTCCCATTTGCTTAGGACAATGCTCTGCATACAGTAAGTGCTCAATAAATATGATTGATTGATGTGTCTACCGACTGGGTTACTTTTGTGCTGTCCCAAGCCTCAGGACAGTGCTCTGCATATAGTAAGCGCTCAATTAATATGATTGATGTGTCTACCAACTGAGTTATATTTACACTCTCCCAAGCCTTAGTACAGTGCTCTGCACACAGTAAGTGCTCAATAAATTGGCTGGACTGACCAACTAACCATGGAGTTTCCAGTTCTGCACTTCGCATCACTGGAGCAGGCAATCAGATCTCAGGGTGACATATTACAATCCTGAACAATTACGAGAAGCAGCGTGGTTTAGCGGAGAGAACCCGGGCTTGGGAGTCAGAGGTCATGGGTTCTAACCCCTGCTCCGCCACTTATCAGCTGTGTGACTTTGGGCAAGTCACTTCACTTCTCTGGGCCTCAGTTACCTCACCTGTAAAATGGGGATTAAGACCGTGAGCCCCATGAGGGACAACCTGATAACTTTGTATCTACCCCAGCGCTTAGAACAGTGCTTGGCCCATAGTAAGCACTTAATAAATACCATTATTATTAATCAATCAATCAATCAATCGTATTTATTGAGCACTTACTGTGTGCAGAGCACTGTACTAAGCTCTTGGGAAGTACAAGTTGGCAACATATAGAGACAGTCCCTACCCAACAGTGGGCTCACAGTCTAATTATTATATTAGACTTATATTAGTCTTATTATTATATGTGACCACAAAGCAGTTGAGCAACACCTATAAGACAGACTGCCTACAAAAGGACAGCACAGGTCATTTTAATATTAATATAAATAAACTGACCCTTCAACCATCCACCTCTCCACCTGGAGCCTGGCATTAACTTAATCACCTCCAAGGCAAAAAAAGACCCAAATACAATAAGTATTTGAGACAAGTTGACCCAATTAAAATCAGTTCCATTTAAAGCCACCTTGTATTTAATTGGGCATCAAAGGGGAAATCCAATATCTGTCTTTCAAAATGCCCAGACAGCATTCTCAGGGTCACGTTATTCTTTCCTGCAGTCTTGCTCCAAGATAGAGGGGCATTTTAAGGATTGAAAAGTTGAATTGCCAGAAAAGTCAGTTGATCACATTTATTGGTCACTTACTGTGTGCCAGGCACTGTACTAACTGCTCGGGAGAGTACAATATAACAACTGACACATTCCCTGCCCACAGTGAGCTTACAGTCTAGAGGAGAAGAGAGAGGAAGAGTGAAGTGACCAAACCGCCCAGCTACTTAAGTTTAAAATTAGGAAAATCTAAGTGCTATTCCTATTTTCTGCACCAATGCCGTGCCTTCTGAAGCAGTGTGGCTCAGTGGAAAGAGCTCGGGCTTGGGAGTCAGAGGTCATGGGTTCAAATCCCGGCTCTGCCAAGTGTCAACTGTGTGACTTTGGGCAAGTCACTTAACTTCTCTGTGCCTTAGTTCCCTCATCTGCAAAATGGGGATGAAGACTGTGAGCCCCCTGAGGGACAACCTGATCACCTTGTAACCTCCCCAGCGCTTAGAACAGTGCTTTGCACATAGTAAGTGCTTAATAAATGCTATCATTATTATTATTATTATTCTAGATGACTAATCCCTACCTTTTTCTTATTAATGATAATAATAATAATAATCGTTCAGAGCTTTCTTCATCGCCCCTCCCAGCCGCACAGCACTTATGTCCCTGTCTGTCATTTATTTATTTATAGTAATGCCTATCTCCCCCTCTAGACTGTCAGCTCCCATGGGCAGGGAATATGTATGTTTTATTGTTATATTGTAATAGTAATAATGTAATAATTAGTAAATAGTAATAATAGTAATAGTAAATAGTAATAATGATGGCATTTGTTAAGTGCTTACTATGTGCAGGCACTGCACTAAGCGCTGAAGTTAATCAGGTTGAACACAGACAGTGTACCCCGTGGGACTCACACTCTTAACCCTCATTCTACAGATGAGAGAACCGAGGTCCAGAGAAGTGAAGTAACTTGGCCAAGGTCACACAGCAGACACGTGGCGGAGCCAGGATTATAACCCAGGTGCTTCTGATTCCCAGGCCTAGGCTCCATCCATTAAGCCACGCTGCTTCTCTAGCTATGCTGCTTCCCTGTACTCTTCCAAGTGCTTAGCACAGTGTCCTGCACAAGTGCTCTGCACGCAGTAAGTGCTTAATAAATACGATTGAATGAATGAATAAATTTCATAATAGCTGAATTCTCAGCCCCACATCTGAGTACATGACCCTAAACTACACTGTGTCTCTGTGGCCGAGTCATATAATACAAGAATGGGCACTGGGCAGGTAAACACACACACACACACACACACACACGTTCGTTCATTCATTCAATCGTATTTACTGAGCGCTTACTGTGTGCAGAGCACTGTACTAAGTGCTTATCTTTCCCCTTATCCCCCATAAGCTTGAGAAGCTTAGAGAAGCAGCGTGGCTCAGTAAGAAAGGGCCCGGGCTTTGGAGTCAGAGGTCATAGGTTCAAATCCCGGCTCTGCCACTTGTCCGCTGTGTGACTTTGGGCAAGTCACTTAACTTCTCTGGGCCTCAGTTCCCTCATCTGTAAAATGGGGATGAAGACTGTGAGTCCCACGAGGAACAACCTGATCACCTGGTAACCTCCCCAGCGCTTAGAACAGTGCTTTGCACATAGTAAGCGATTAATAAATGCCATCATCATCATTATTATCATTATAAGCTCACAGTATCAGGCTGCCCCCTCTACTCCCCCAACCCATGAGCATGTGTCCTCAGGGAAATAGAAGCCACCGTCCTTAAGAACGGTCCTATCTCCAGTTAATGGGGTTCTGAAAACCCTCAAATACACGGGATGCTCAGCGCTGGAAGCTTGGAATCATTCCTTCAAGGAAAAGGAGAACGAGTGAAGCAAGTAGCCCAACCCAGTTTTCTGGAATCACTGGAAAAGAGGCCACTCCAAAGATTAACATCTCGTTACTGTCGCGTGGAAGTTGAGCAATTGAGCAGTAAGACCGACAAGTCCATCAGAACGGCTTCAGAATTGAATGAGAGTCAAATATATTCTCATTTCACAGCCTGGGGAGAAAGAGAACTGACCGCCGGTAGAATACCACTCTCCTAGGCCCAGACCCTGAAGGAAAAGCCAGCACGTCCGTAAGAGATGCAGCAGTTCGGAGGTGGACCACACTCATCAGAAATCTGCTTATTCAAACCAAAATATGAGGCGAGAGGCCTCATATCGGTGAGGAATCAACAGAAAAGCAGATGAGGAGGCCGCTGTGACTAATGCGGCAGAAATGAATGCATGCCCTTGAGTGAGGACTCAGTGTACATAAAGGAAGAAGCAGCTGTAATTGTGAATGAAAATCAGAAGAATCAGCAGTTGTTTCAGAGCTTAATGCAGGCATGATTGGGTTTGGTGGTAAAAAACCCACCAGAACTACTCAGTGGAAAGAGCACGGGCTTGGGAGTCAGAGGTCACGGGTTCTAATCCTGCCTCCGCCACTTGTCAGCTGTGTGACTTTGGGCAAGTCCTTCAGTTCTCTGTGCCTCAGTTACCTCATCTGTAAAATGGGGATTAAGACCGTGAGCCCCACGTGGACAACTTGATCACCTTGTATCCCCCCCAGTGCTTAGAGCAATGCTTTGCACATAGTAAGCGCTTAACAGATGTCATCATTATTATTATTATTACTCACCAGAATGATGGTATTCCCCAAAACTCACAGCTTTAAAATGATGACTTTTGCAATGGTCTTATCTAAATAACCGACTTTACCTTAAAACGCCATTGTGAGTCACCATTTGGAATACATCCATTACACAATTTACTACTCAAATGCCTCATCCACAAGAACAGTGGTTCTTAAACAATTCCTCAATGACGGTAAACGATCCAACAGAGACACCATCTGGATGTCTGCCCGCCATCTAAGATTCAATATGTCCAAGACCAAACTCCTTATCTTCCCTCCCAAACCCTGGCCTCTCCCTGACTTTCCCGTCACTGTAGACGGCACTACCATCCTTCCAGTCTCACAAGCCCGTAAACCTGTTGTCATCCTCGACTTTGCTCTCTTGTTCACCCCAGGCATCCAATCTGTCACCAAAACCTGCCGGTCTCACCTCCACAACATCGCCAAGATCCACCCTTTCCTCTCCATCCCAACTGCTACTTGGCTGGTTCAATCTCTCATCTTATCCTGACTGGATTACTGCATCAGCCTCCTGTCTGATCTCCCATCCTCCTGTCTCTCCCGGCTTCAGTCTATATACTTCACTCTGCTGCCTGGATCATCTTTGTGCAGAAACGCTCTGGACATGTTCCCCCCTCCTCAAAAATCTCCAGTGGCTGCCTGTCAACCTATGAATCAAGCAAAAACTCCTCACTCTCGGCTTCAAGGCTGTCCATCACCTCGCCCCCTCCTACCTCACCTCCCTTCTCTCCTTCTACAGCCCAGCCCACACTCTCCGCTCCTCTGCCGCTAATCTCCTCACTGTCCCTCGTTCTCGCCTGTCCCACCGTCGACCCCCGGCCCACGTCCTCCCCCTGGCCTGGAATGCCCTCCCTCCACACATCCACCAAGTTAACTCTCTTCCTCCCTTCAAAGCTCTACTGAGAGCTCACCTCCTCCAAGAGGCCTTCCCAGACTGAGCCTCCATTTTCCTCTCCTCCAACCCAGCCCACCCACCCTACCTCCTTCCCCTCCCCACAGCACTTGTATATATATTTGTACAGATTTATTACTCTATTTATTTTACTTGTACATATTTACTATTCTATTTATTATGTTAACGATGAGCATATAGCTTTAATTCTATTTGTTCTGAAGGTTTTGACACCTGTCTACATGTTTTGTTTTGTTTTCTGTCTCCCCCTTCTAGACTGTGAGCCCATTGTTGGGCAGGGACCGTCTCTATATGTTGCCGACTTGTACTTCCCAAGTGATTAGTACAGTGCTCTGCACACAATAGGCGCTCAATAAATACAATTGAATGAATGAACAGAGACCAATTGGATCGGGAATATGCCCTAGTGGATAGAGCACAGGCCTAGGAATCAGAGGAGCTGAGTTCTAATCCCAGCTCCTCCACTCATCTGCTGTGTGACCTTGGGCAAGTCATTTCACTTCTCTTTGCCTCAGTTACCTCATCAGTATAATGGGGATTAAAACCTTGAGCTCGATAAGGGACAGGGACTGCATCCAACCTGGTTACCCTGTATCTACCCCAGTGCTTAAAGCAGTGCTTGACACATAGTAAGCACTTAAAAAATATCATAAATAATTTATAAGCAAATTAACTCCAAACTGTGGCCAAGAGAAAAGAGCACAGAACCAGGAGTTAGAAAATCCAGGTTCGAGTCCCAGTTCTGCCACTCAATCAATCAATCAATCACATTTATTGAGCAATTACTGTGTGCAGAGCACTGTACTAATCACTTGGAAAGTACAATCTGGCAACAGATAGAGACAATCCCTACCCAGCAACGGGTTCACAGTCTAGAAGTGGGAAGACAGACAACCAAACAACACAAAACAAGTAGACAGGCATCAATAGCATCAATATCAACAAATTGAATTATAGATATATACACATCATTATACATCTATAATTCTATTTATTTGTATATATTTATGTATGTACATTTTTATTTTTATTAATAGGATGTGCCAATGATTGATGATGTGCTGGAATTCTGAGAGAAAACTCCTATAAGCCATAGCACAGAAGGAGTGGATTTAGCCGAAGAGAAAGTCTGGGTCTCTTATAAGAATCAATCCATCGATCAATTGAATCAATCAATCATTGGCATTTATTGAGCTCTTACTGTGTATGGAGCACTGTTCTAAATGCTTGGGAGAGGACAATACACAAGAGTTGGGAGACACGTTCCCTGCTCACAAGGAGTTTACAAGCTAGAAGGGGAGACAGATGGATATGTACGTAATTACAGATGGAAAATATACATAAACAGGAAGTTGTAGTCAAAGCGTTAGTATTACTAGTAATAAGAGTATTTATTGAGCACGTGTGGCCTAAGAGAAGCAGCATGGCCTGGGAGTTGGAGGACTTGAATTCTAATCCTGTCTCTGCCTCTGTGACCTTGGGCAAGTAATTGAACTTCTCTGAGCCTTAGTTTCCTCATCTGTAAAATAGGGATTACCGCTACCTTGCTGGTTCAATCTCTCATTTTATCCCAACTGGATTACTGCATCAGCCTCCTCTCTGATCTTCCATCCTCCTGTCTCTCCCCACTTCAGTCTATACTTCACGCTGCTGTCCAGATCACCTTTGTGCCGAAAGAACTCTGGGAATGTTACTCCCCTCCTCAAAAATCTCCAGTGGCTGCCAGTCAACCTACACATCAAGCAAAAACTTCTCACCCTGGGCTTCAAGGCTGTCCATCCCCTCTCCCCATCCTCCCTCACCTCCCTTCTGTCCTTCTCCAGCCCAGCCTGCACCCTACGCTCCTCTGCCGCCTCTAACCTCCTCACTGTACCTTGTTCTCGCCTGTCCCGCCAAGCACTTAGTACAGTGCTCTGCACACAGTAAGCGCTCAATAAGTACGATTGATGATGATGATTGACCCCTGGATCACATCCTCCCCCTGGCCTGGAATGCCCTCCCTCCACACATCCGCCAAGCTTGCTCTCTTCCTCCCTTCAAAGCCCTACTCAGAGCTCACCTCCTCCAAGAAGCCTTCCCAGACTGAGCCCCCTTTTTCCTCTCCTCCTCCCCATCCCCCCCGCCCTACCTCCTTCCCCTCCCCACAGCACCTGTATATATGTTTGTACAGATTTATTATTCTATTTTACTTGTACATATTTACTATTTGTTTTGTTAATGATGTGCATTTAACTTTAATTCTATTTGTTCTGACAACTTGACACCTGTCCACATGTTTTGTTTTGTTCTCTGTCTCCCCCTTCTAGACTGTGAGCCCATTGTTGGGTAGGGACCGTCTCCATATGTTGCCAACTTGTACTTCCCAAGCGCTTAGTACAGTGCTCTGCACACAGCGCTCAATAAATACAGTTGAATGAATGAAAGAATGGATGATTAAATATGTGTTCTCCCTCCTACTTAGACTGGGAGCTCTGTGCCCCACCTGATTATCTCATATCATCCGCCTGTGCTTAAAACAGTGATTGCCAGATAGTAAGCATTAAACAGATAACACCTACAAAGTGCAACGCACTAAGCTAAACCCTAGGGAGAGTTCAAAATCGAGAACTACCGTTTTCCCCACGCACAAGGGCCTTACACTCTACCGAGGATGGCTCCTCAAACAAAATGGCTAATCGTAGGAAGGTATCAGCCCTGAAATTGTCTCAAAACTCGAGGCTCACGAAGCCCGTGGCAGCATACAGAGCTATTTCTGCATGTTTCACTAAACACTCAGGCTGAGGAAGCCAAAAGAAGTGACATCTGAAAACAGCTTTCTTTGACCCAAAGATAACTATACTGCCAGCCCAGGAGAGTATAAATAGAAAACGTGTTTGCCTAACATTTAGTAGCTAATGTCTCAGGTGCAGGATGGCTCTCTCTTTGAGCAAAGGTTTCACGGAGATCAGGATACTAAGAGAGGTTCAGAAACAGAGACAGGAGGGAAAAATTCATTACTTTTCATTTTCCCTTTATTTCCCCTATTCGCCTACCCACTTGGATCTGTGCCTCTTAAGCACTTAATAATAATAATAATAATAATAATGGAATTTGTTAAGCACTTACTATGTGCCAAGCACTGTTCTAAGCGCTGGGGAGGTTACAAGGTGATCAGGTTGTCCCATGGGGGGGGCTCACAGTCTTAATCCCCATTTTACAGATGAGGGAACTGAGGCACAGAGAAGTTAAGTGACTTGCCCAAGGTCACACAGCACTTGATATTCTTGTTGTTATCCTGTACACTCCCAAGAGCTTAGTACAGTGCTCTGTACATGATAAGCACTCAATAAATATGATTGACTGAATAAATATTCACCCCCAGCCCCACAGTGGGTTTGCATATACCTATTTCAAATGTAACTCATCTGAACATCTGTCTCCCGCTCTAGACTGTAAACTTCATGTGGGCAGGGATCATGTCTACCAATTCTATTACACTGGACTTTCTGAAGTGCTTAAGTACAGTACTCAGCACACAGTAAGTGCTCAGGAAATAGCACTGATTGTTGAACTCAGCTCATGTTTAAATGCTCAGTAAATAGCATTGACCAATAGACTGAAAATGCATTAGGGCAGCCAGGAACTAGCTAGGTTTTGATCCTCCCAGGCTGATGACCCATGGGTCTTGTTGGCCATTGTCATGGATACAGTCTCATTGGCATCAATGCCAAACTTGAAATCAAAGACACTTATTGCGACTAAGGATGGATGTTGTTTTTGAATCACAAAGTCGTTATACTGATTTCCCCACCCTAATCTCCGTTCCTTTGAGAAGCAGCATGGCCTAATGGATAGAGCATGGGTCTTGGGGTCAATCAATCAATCAATCGTATTTATTGAGCACTTACTGTGTGCAGAGCACTCTACTAAGTGCTTGGGAAGTACAAGTTGGCAACATATAGAGACAGTCCCTACCCAACAGTGGGCTCACAGTCTAGAAGGACCTGGGTTCTAATGCCGGCTCCGCCACTTGTCTGCTGTGTGATCTTGGGCAAGTCACTCACTTCTCTGGACCTCAGTTCCCTCAACTGTACAATGGGTATTAAGAAAGTAAGTCCCATGTGGGAAAGGGATTGTGCCCAACTCAGTTTGCTTGTATCCATCCCAGAGTTTAGTACAGTGCTTGGCACACAGAGTAAGCACTTAGCAGATACCACAATTATTTTATTATTATTCCTTCTGCATTGTCTATACATTTTTAAGCACTGTAACACGCTATTCCCAGACCCACAGCACTTACATACATGTCCTCACACTCTGTCATTTCCTCAATCCTAAACGTTCACCCCAACCTTAGCCCCACAGCACTTACATATCCAAAAATTATTTATATGAATGTCTGTCTCCCCCTCTAGACTGTAAGCTCTTGGTGGGCAGAGAACGTCTACCACGTCTGTGGTATTGTACTCTCCCAAGAGCTTAGTACAATGCTCTGCACACAGTAAGTGCTCACTAAATACCATTGACTGATTGAGTGATTATTGGGATATTTATCTCCTGCTTTAGACGGTAAGGTCCTTGAGAGCAGGGATCATATCTACCAATTCCTTTGCATTATTGCTCTCTCCCAAGCTTTTAGTAGTGTCGGCACAAAGTAAGTGTTCAGTTCATACTATTGATTAAGGTACAGTGCTCTGCACACAGTAAAGTGCTCAATAAATACAATTGAATGAATGAAGTGATTGGCCCATGATATTTTTTGAGCACATTGAACTGTGTGTGCAGAACAGTCAGTCAATTGTATTTATTGAGCGTTTACTGTATGCAGAGCACTGCTCTATTTATTTATTTATTTATTTTACTCGTACATATCTATTCTATTTATTTTATTTTGTTACTATGTTTGGTTTTGTTCTCTGTCTCCCCCTTTTAGACTGTGAGCCCACTGTTGGGTAGAGACTGTCTCTATATGTTGCCAACTTGTACTTCCCAAGCGCTTAGTACAGTGCTCTGCACACAGTAAGCGTTCAATAAATATGATTGATTGATTGATTGATTCAGTATATTCATTCATTCATTCAATCAATCACATTCATTGAGCACTTACTGTGTGCAGAACATTGTACTATGTGCTTGGAAAGTACAATTCAGCAATAGAGACAATCCCTGTCCACACCAGGCTTACAGTCTAGAAGGGGAGACAATCATTCATATAATATAAATAAATATAAATATAAATAAATAGAATTGTAGGCATCAAAACAAGTAAACAGGTATCAATATAAATGGAATTATAGACACATCAAAATAAGTAAACAGGCATCAATATAAATAAATAGAATTATAGATGTGTACTTATAAACACCCCCTCTCAGGGTCACACCTGGAGGGTTTCCAGTCCTCTACCAGTCTCGACTACGTGAGGGAGAGTCAAGCAGAGGCCTAACCATGCCATTCCTAGCTTGGGCAGTGGCTAGCGAGTGGAAGGCAATCTGCCACAAGTCAAAACTCACCCGTACTGGGCAGCAGTGGCCTGGGAGAGAATCGAGGGCGGCGACTCAAGTTTACTGTGCGGAAGGCGGAAATGCTAAACCACTTCTGGATTTTTACCAAGAAGACTCTATGATTACACTACCAGAACAATTGCAGATGGAGAGCGGGACGTTCAGGGAGAGATGTGTCCGTGGTGTCGCTATGGTTTGGAAATGACTCGACAGCATAAGACAAGACATATATACACAAGTGCTGTGGGGCGGGGAGGGGAGGAGAACAAAGGGAGAGAGTTGGGGCAATGGGGAGGGGAGGGGAAGCTGAGGAAAAGGGTGGCTTAGTATAACAATATAACAGACATATTCCCTGCCCACAACTAGCTTACAGTCTAGAGGACTGTAGAACATTATACTAAGCACTTAGCAGAATATAAGTGAGAGAGTAAACACGATCCCTATCCTCTAGGATCTCACATTCTGGCAGAATAAATAAATATGAGCTATATTGATTGCCTACTCTGACAATCATAAAAAGTCTAAATACTCCTACTGTGACAATGCCCTGCATGATAAAAATTTTGAAGATGGATACGTACGAGCAATAATACCGTGTTACATCTTTTAAGTCAAGTTGATTTATAGAAAAAGGGAATAGTTTTTATCAGGCATACATATTTTTCATGGTATTTGTTAGGTGCTTACTATGCCACAGGCACTATATTAAGTGCTGGGGTAGATACAAGTTTTCAAGTTGGACATAGTCCCTGTTCCACGTGGGATTCCCAGTCTTTATCTCCATTTCACATTCATTCATTCAGTCATTCAGTTGTATTTACTGAGCGCTTACAGTGTGCAGAGCACCGTACTAAGCACTTGGGAAGTACAAATCGGCAACATTTAGAGACAGTCCCTACCCAACAACAGGCTACAGAAGAGATAACTGAGGTACAAGGAATCAATCAATCAATCAAACAGTCGTATTTATTGAGTGCTTTGCCTAAGGTCACACAACAGACAAGTGGCAGAGCTGGGATTAGGACCCAGGATTCCCAGGCTCAGGCTCTATCCACTAAGCCACAGTGCTTCTTATTAATTCACCATGGTCCTGTTTGGGACTGAATCCTCTAAGGAGACACCTAAATAATCCCAAGACTTAAATAATAATAATAATGACCATTATGGCGTTTGCTAAGCACTCACTATGTGCCAGGCACTGTACTAAGCACCGGGGGGCATACGAGCAAATCGGGTTAGACACAGTCCCTGTCCCACGTGGGGATCACAGTCACCATCCCCATTTTACAGATGAAGTAACTGAGGCCCAGAAAAGTGAAGTGACTTGCCCAAGGTCACACAGCAGATGAGTGGCGGAGCCGGGATGAGAACCCTTGACCTTCAGACTGTCAGGCCCGTGCTCTTTACACTACGCCGTGCTGCTTCTTAAGGAGGGACGAGGAGAGGGACTACCTCTCCATCAGCCATTTCCACTCTAAGAACAATCTGATTGTGAAGTTTCAGGCCTACCCTAAAGTCCAGTTTCACTGCTACTAAATATCAATCAATCAATCAATCATATTTATTGAGCGCTTACTGTGTGCAGAGCACTGTACTAAGCGTTTGGGAAGTACAAGTCGGCAACACATAGAGACAGTCCCTACCCAACAGCGGGCTCACAGTCTAGAAGGGGGAGACAGAGAACAAAACCAAACATACTAACAAAATAAAATTAATAGAATAGATATGTACAAGTAAGATAAATAAATAGAGTAATAAATATGTACAAACATATATACATATATACAGGTGCTGTGGGGAAGGGAAGGAGGTAAGATGTGGGGATGGAGAGGGGGAGGAGGGGGAGAGAAAGGAAGGGGCTCAGTCTGGGAAGGCCTCCTGGAGGAGGTGAGCTCTCAGTAGGGCCTTGAAGGGAGAAATATCACCTAGAAACTTCAGGCCAGACATGGTTGGAATGGAAAAATCCAAGGCACTATAATCCTGTCAGTCAATCCTATTTATTCATTTATTATTTATTTATTTATTATTCATTTATTTATTTATTTGGAGGCCTTCCCAGACTGAGCCCCCTCCTTCCTCTCCCCCTCCTCCCCGCTCCCCTTCAGACCAAATGACTGAAGGCTTAACGCAGTTCGAAGTCTGTAAATATCAAGCGCTTTCCATGACTGAGAAGGATTTGCCATATGGCAATTAAAGAAATCTAAAGGAGGCGTTTGGTTTATGTGGGAAGAAAACTGAAAAAGCTGACATGGAGGCGAGTGATAAAACTGAGGCACTAAATGCATTTACAGCACTGGTTCTCATCTGTTCGTTTGCTATTATAAACGAGGCCAATACAAATCCAGTGATCATCACCCGTATCATCAGAGTGGTAATGACAAGACATTGTCTTTATCACCCTAGAGTAGCATTGAACAGATTGAGCTAGCTGTCGTGTGAAGGTGGGAAAAAGAGTCATTAACATTTTGAATACATATTACTCCCATCTTGCCAAAAGGAGGGATGATTTCCAAGTAGGTCACATTGGTATTCAAATCGATTTAGATAGATTTCGTACCGGGATTATGGCCAGGCAACGCAGCTACAAAATTTAAATGAATATGAAATTGGAGAGGCAGTGTGGTCTAGTGGAAAGAGCCTGGGCGTCAGTAGACCTGGGTTCTAATCCCATCTCTGTCCACTGGCCTGCTGGGTGACTTTGGGCAAGTTACTTAATTTCTGTGGGCCTCAGTGTCTTCATCTGTAAAATGGGGAGAAGATTTCTCTTCTCTCTCCTACTTCGATTGGGAGCCCCCATGTAACACAGGGACTGTATCTGATCTGCCTATATTGTATCTATCCCAGCACTTGGGCACATAGTATTACTTTAACATGTATCATAATGATTGATACTGAATTCAGATTTGGATGCCAAAAACTGTGCCTAGTTCATGCAGGGAGATTCAAAATGGGATGATCAGCACTGAAAATGAAGCCATCAATCAACTGATCACTGAAAAATGGTCACAAGTATAAACTGAAGGAAACCTACTTTATAATAAAAACTGCGGTATTTGTTAAGTACTTGCTGCATGCCAAGGATTGTACTGAGCACTGCGACTTCAGGAGAAGCAAAATGGCTCAGTGGAAAGAGTGTGACCTTGGGCAAGTCACTTCACTTCCCTGGGCCTCAGTTACCTCATCTGTAAAATAATGATAATAATATAATAAACAATAATATTATAATAATAAATATTTGTTAAGCACTTACTATGTGCCAGGCACTGTACTAAGCACCGGGGGGCACACAAGTAAATCGGGTTAGATACAGTCCCTGTCCCACGTGGAGATCACGGTCTCCACATCTGTAAAATGAGGTAACTGAGGCCCAGAGAAGTGAAGTGAGTTGCCCAAGGTTGCACAGCAGACAAGTCGGGGAGCCGGGATTAAAATCCATGACCTTCTAACTCCCAGGCCCGGGGTCTATCCGCTATGCTGTGCTGCTTCAGCTGTAAAATGGGAATTAAGACTGTGAGCCCAAATGGACATGGATTGTGTCCAAAGTATCTACCCTGGATACTGTGCCTGGAACATAGTACACACATTACAGATACCATTAAAAAACAAATACCATTAAGGAAACTGAGTGAGGATACTAACGATGATGAGAATTGCACTATAGTTGCTCTCCCAGGTGTGTTTATCCCCAGCAAGGCCTAGACACCCTGCTTAAGACAATCACTTCGACTCCAATGTTTCCATGGGAAGACTCAGATTCAGTTCACATGAAGGAATAAAATCTAGATTGGGAGAAAGACATGAGACTGATGGTCTCAAACCGCTTTTCTTGGGCTGAGGACCGATAGCCACACACATTCTGCATTTTCAAACTTCCCTAAGATATGGGACTAGAATGGAAAGACTAAAGCTGCCACATACCCATTCTCTTCCCCGATTCCCTAAGAGAAGCAGCGTGGCTCAGTGGAAAGAGCCCGGGCTTTGGAGTCAGAGGTCATGGGTTCAAATCCCGGCTCCGCCAATTGTCAGCTGTGTGACTTTGGGCAAGTCACTTCACTCCTCTGTGCCTCAGTTCCCTCATCTGTAAAATGGGGATTAAGACTGTGAACCCCTGTGGGACAACCTGATCGCCTGGTAACCTCCCCAGCACTTAGAACAGTGCTTTGCACATAGTAAGTGCTTAATAAATGCCATCATTATTGTTATTATTAAGAAGGGAATGAAATCCATGAGTCTGAGAAATGTCTTGGAAACCTAGGGGTTATTCCTCAATCTTCCTCCAGACTGTAAGCTCATCGTGGGCAGAGAATGTGTCTGTTTATTGTTATATTGTACTATCCCAAGTGCTTAGTACAGTGGTCTGCACACAGTAAACGCTCGATGAATATGATTGATTGAATGAATGAATTTAGCATACTACTCTGCATAGAGTAAGGGCTCAATCTTTCCCTTCCTTTGAAGCCCATATCCTCCACTTTTATCACCCAATCCACTTACTAGTCACGGTCATCTACAACGAGGAGCAGCATGGCATGAATGGTGGATAGAGCGTGGGCCTGGGAGTAGGAAGGTCACAGGTTCTAATCCTTGACACTGCCACTTGTCTGCTGTATGACCTTGGGCAAGTCACTTCACTTCTCTGGGCCTCAGTTACCTCATTTAGAAAATGGGGATTGAGACTGTGAGCCCTGTGTGGGACAGGGACTGCATGTAACCATGTAACCACCCCAGGGCTTAGTACTGTGCCTGGCACATAGTAAGCACTTAACAAATACCATGATTATTATTCTTATTATTATCCATCACCCCCAAGTCCCACCTCCAACTTTCTGAACATTTTGATCCCTTTCTCACATTCCTTCTCCCACTCTCCATCCTACATTGATCCTCGGGGACTTCAATATTCACATGGATGTCCCCGATCATCCTTCCACTGTCCACCTCCTCTCATTTCTCTTTTCGAATGACCTCCTGGTCCCCCCTACCTCACACATTCACCAACTTGGGCACACACTTGATCGTACAGTCTCCAGTAACTGTATAATCTCTACCCTCACCAATTCTAAAATTCCCCTATCAGTCTACATGTATATATGTATATATGTATATAACTATAGTTCTATTTATTTATATTTTTGTCTGTTTACTTGTTTTGATGTGTATATATCTATAATCCTCTTTATTTATGTTAATGTCTGTGTACTTCTTTTGATGTCTGTCTTCCCCCTTCTAGACTGTAAGCCCAGTGTGGGCAGGGATTGTCTCTCTTTATTGCTGAATTGTACTTTCCAATCAGTACAGTGTTTGGCACACAGTAAGTGCTCAATAAGTACAATTGAAAGAAGGAATGAGCCTCCTCTCCTGCTCTCTTTCCCATACACCCACCCCCCACAAATAATAATAATAATAATAATGATTGCATTTGTTAAGCGCTTACTATGTGCAAAGCACTGTTCTAAGCACTGGGGGGATACAATGGGATCAAGTTGTCCCATGTGGGGCTCACAGTCTTAATCCTCATTTTACACATGAGGTAACTGAGGCTCAGAGAAGTTAAGTGACTTGCCCAAGGTCACACAGCAATCTGTTCTTTTCCCTCACAGAGACCTCCATTCTTCTTACCCCCTCCAGAATTCTACAGCTATCCTATCCCATTCGTCCTCCTTACATAAACTACCTTTTCCTGACACACAAATCGACACATTCAACACCACCCTCTCCACTGAACTGAACTCCCTTGCTCCTCCATCCCTATGCTGATCTCGTACCACTAACCCGCCACTCTGGATCACCTCCATGGTCTGCTTCCTCCGCTCCTGTGCCCGAGCTGTGGAGCGCTGTTGGAAGAAATCCAGACATCTCTCTGACTTCGTCCACCTTAGATTCATTCTTATCTGCTTCAATTTGGCCCTCACCGCTGCCTGACAACAATACTTCTTCTTTATTCACTCCAATACCCACTGCCTCCACCAGCTGTTCCGGACACTTAGCTCCCTCCTAAAACCTTCCCCCACATGCCACCATCTCTTTCCCCTAATGATCTGGCTACATACTTCATCAACTCCTGCCCCTTCTTCAATTCTCCTATCCTTCCCAGAAAGAGATCTCCTACCTTCTCTCAGAATCCCCCTCCACCATCTGCCCAAATGACACCATCCCTTACCACCTCCCTTCTCCCCTACCTGACTGGCCATCTTCAGCAGCTCTCTTTCCAACAGCTTCTTTCCCACTGCTTTCAAAGATATGTATGTATCCCCTAACCTAAAAAAAACCTCCTCTGAATCCACAGCTCCCTCCAGTTATCACTCCTACCAATTCTCTCCAAATATCTTGAGAGAGCTGTTTATACTCCCTGTCTTCACTTCCTACCCTCCAATTCTCTCCTAAGTCTCCTCTAATCTGGCTTCCATCCCCTTCACTTCACAGAGACAGTCCTCTTTAAGGTAACCGATGACCTCTACTCCATCCTAATTCATTCATTCAATCGCATTTATTGAGCTCTTACTGTGTGCATCCTAATCCTCGTAGACCTCTCAGTAGCCTTTGACACTGCAGGCCACCTCCTTCTTCATTCATTCAATCGTATTTATTGAGCATTTACTATGTACTAAGCTCTTCAGAAGTACAAATCAGCAATATATAGAGACAGTCCTTACCCAACAATGGGCTCACAACTTTGGATTCATTGACAGTGTCCTCTCTTAGTTCTCCTCTCTTTCTTCTCCTCCTTCTCAGTCTCTTCTGCTGGCTCCTCTGTGTCCCACCCTCTAAAAGTAGGGCCCTTCAAAGCTCAGTCCTAGGCCCCCTCCTAATCTCCCTCTACACCCACTCCCCTTGAAGAACTCATCTGTTCCCACGGCTTTGATTACCTTCTCTATGCAGATAATTCCCAAATTTACACCTCTAGTCCTGACCTCTCTCTTTCCCTGCTATCTCACATTTCCTCCTGTCTTCAAGACTTATCTACCTGCGTGTCAGCAAGACACCTCAAATTAAACAAGTTCAAAACTGAACCCCTCATCTTCCCACTCAAACCCTGTCCTCCCCCTGTCTTTCCCATCACTCTAGACAACACTACTATCCTCCGTATCTCATAAGCCCATTACCTGGGTGTTATCCTCAACTCATCCCTCTCATTCCATCCACATATTCAATGTCACTTGTTGGTTCTACCTTCATAACCTTGCTAAAAATCCACCCTTTCCTCTCCATCCAAACTGCTACAATGTGGATCCAAGCACTTACCCTATTCTGTCTTAACTATCATACCTGCTCCTAGTTGACCTTCCGGCCTCCTGTATCTCCCGATTCCAATCTACACTTCACTTTGCAGCACGGATCATTTATCAACAAAAACGTTCAGTCCATGTTTCCCCACTTCTCAAGAACCTCCAAGGACTGCCCATCCACCTCTGAATCAAATAGAAACTCCTTACCGTTGGCTTTAAAGCACTCAATCAGCTCTCACCATTCTACCTCACCTCACTAATCTCCTACTCCGCTCCTCTAGTGCCAGCTTACTCACTTTGCCCCAATCTCACCCATCTCACTGCCGACCCCTTTCTCAAGCCCTCCTCCCACCCTAGAACTCCATCCCCTTCAATACATGCCGGGCCACCACTCTCTCCTCCAAAGCATTATGAAGGTCACATCTTCTCCAAGAGGCCTTTTCCTTGTCTCCCTCTCCCTTCTGTGTCAGCTATGCACTTGGATCTGTGACCTTTGGACATTTGATATTCACCCCACCCCCAACCCCACAGCACTTATGTACAAATCTTTAAATTATATATTATAAATTACTTATTCATATTAATGTCTGTCTCCTCTTCTAGACTGTAAGCTCATTACAGGCAGGGAACATGTCTGCTAATTCTATTGTGTTGTAGTCTCCCAAGCACTTAATACAGTGCTCTGCAAATAGTAAGCACTCAGTAAATATAAGTGATTGAATAAATACCATTGATAGATTGATTGATTGATTATGCAGCCCGGAAGGAAAATCATCTATTGGGAGCAACTTCTTAATAATGATTGTGGTATTTGTTAAGCATTTACTATGTGTTAAGCACTGTATTAAGCCCTGGAGTATTCATTCATTCAGTTGTATTTATTGAGCACTTACTGTGCGCAGAGTACTGTATTAAGTGCTTGGGAGAGTACAATATGACAACAACAGACACTTTGCCTGCCCACAATGAGCTCACAGTTTAGAGGGTATATTGAAGATAATCAGGTCCCACATGGGACTCATAGCCTAATTAGGAGAGAGAACAGGTATTGAACCCCCATTTTGCATATGAAGGAAGCTAAGTTATGTGACTTTCCTAAGGTCACACAGCAGATAAATGGTGGAGGTGAGATTAAAACCCAGGTCCTCTGGTTCCCGGGCCTCTGCTCTATCCACTAGACCACGCTGCTTCTCTGGAACAAACACCACTTTGATTACAATGCCTCTGAAATGGCATAATTTTTTTTTTTATATATAGTATTTGTTAAATGCTTTCTACATGCCAGGTACTGTACTAAGTGCTGGGGTAGATGCAAGCTAATCAGGTTGGAAACAGTCCAAGTCCCACATGGGGCTCACAGTTTTAATCCCCATTTTCCAGATAACTGAGGCCCGGGGAAGTGAAGTGACCTGCCCAAGGGCATGAAGCAGGCAAGTGGCGGAGCTGGGAATAGAACCCAGGTCCTTCTGACTTCCAACCCTGGGCTCTATCTGCTAGATGACTCTGCTCATGCTGGGGAACAGGGACAACTCAGCTCTACTGGACTTCCATTGAAATCATTCCAGTTGCTGGGTTTTCAAAGAGATGACGGCATCATGCGAGCACCGGGAGGCTACTCCAAGGGGCCCTGCGAACATGAAAAGGGAGAGACGAGATCTACAAGGTCAAGAGATGAGCTACTGTGCCCTGGACCGGGGCAGGCAAGTGGGAGGTGATTCTGAACCCAAACGTGGTGACAGTTTTACCGCTGTCGTGGCAGAGAAAGACACACTAAGTCCATACCTGCAGAATCCATATATACATACCAGTTTAGACCAGTGCAAATCAAATGGTCCGTGGGGAAAAGTGGGTGTGGATTGCAGATATAGTAAGAATCTGTCTCTCTCTGTCTCTCTCACACACACACACACACACACCCGAGAAACACAGGCAGAACTGCAGCAAGGGAATGTTGAATTCAGCGGGGAGCTGACAGATTTGGCTGGTTACAATTCATATTCAGAAAATACCGCACCACAGCTCAACGGAATTCCTGCAGAACTGTCTGGAGAGAAAGAGTCTGTCAATGCCTTTCTTTTCCCTGGCTCTTCAAAGACCCCCCCCCCCCCCCCCCCGCAAACCAACCTGGCCATCCTCTCTCTTCCCATCTCCCCCCACTCCAGAACTGGAAGCTTGTTTATCTCGAGAGCGAACCAACTTCACTCAATGAGTGGCAACCGAGGCGAGCGATCTGGGCCAGCCGGAGGGTGCTTTGATTTTTTCCACTTCATTTAGCTATTTCCCCAGTACAGCCCGAGGAAGACTGGGTGGCAAATCCATTAGCCCATGAAACTACCTGACATCTTTACAGCCGAGACCCATTTCCTCATTTTTCAGAGCGGATAAAGCTGAGCAAGTTCGTCGGCCACATGGGATTGACCCTAACCCTCATCCCAACACCCCCCCCCAAGCTCCCTGCCCCTACCCCGAGTCCACTGTCTGGACACCTCATAAGAGAAGACTGACGTCCACCCAGAGGGACGGACACAATGAGGAAGACCCACACTGCCCTGTGCTCTGCAGTCTTGGGAACCAGAGCCGTCGAAAAAAGAATGGGGAGGGGGATGTGATCTTAATGCTAAAATTGGGAGAATCTAAGACCCTGTTCCTTGTCCTGAGGCAGGGGGCACCCACAGCCATGGAAGCTCAGCTGTCTCTCCGAACAGACCCACAGGGTACCTGCATTGCAAGAAATACCACTGGGCAGAACTCAAATTCACCCACACTGTGCCAGCTTCCAATCCTCCCTAGCTCTTTGTCTCCAAGATCTGCATGGGCGGAGGCTCAGAAACACACATACACACACACACACCTCAGGAAGTTGAATGGGTTCATCATTTTAGGCATTCACATCTCTCTCATATAGGGAGTCGCTGTGAAGCAAAGTCACCCTATGACCTCCCTCGGGACTATGAGAATGTATTTTGATGGAGCCCTGAGATCACAGCAATGCACTGAGTCTCCATCCTGCATGCTTCCTCCCTCTCCAGAAGCCTAAACTGGCCATTCCCACAGCATTTCTGGGAGAGAGGATCCCCTCTCCAGCATGGAGCAATTGAGAACCCGAGCCTTAGGAGTGGGATGCGGGGACCCCAATCCCAACTGCAGCGGTGGGGACTCCCCAACCGCTCTCTCCCGACCTCTGACTGAACACGCAGGGAAAGGTGGAGCATAGGGAGAGGGTGCAGGAAGCAACTGCATCTCTCCATCGTCCTCGATTCCTCATGGAAAGGGACTCCCTCATCCCTTCGACCATCCCGATCCACCCAGCGGCCCCTCACCCACCACACTCTCTTCAATCAAACAGCCCACCTCCCTGCGAGGGGAGAAATTCGGGAATGACTTACGCTCTGGCCGAGTCGGCTGTTGGGAAGGATGCAGGCTGAGGAGATGGGATCTGTGTGAAGAGAAGCAGGGCCGGCTGGCTGGCTGCAGCTGGTTACCTAGGTGACGGGTGCCAGCCCCGTGGGAAGAATCCGAGAGCTGAGCAGGAGGGAGGATTGGGTCCCTTTAAATCCTGCCTCAGCTTCAGCTGCCTGACAGCTCCCCTGTCTGAAGCGTGAAGCAGCGAGAGCATTAAACCATGAGCACCCACCCACATTATCAATGAAGATCCCCCCCAACCCACCCCCCACACACTTAGCAGGCAAATATACTCCCCCAAGTCCTTACTATAACAATAATAATAATAATAATGGCATTTATTAAGCGCTTACAATGTCCATACAATGCCTCCTTCCCCTCCCCACAGCATCTGTATATATGTTTGCACAGATTTATTACTCTATTTTACCTGTACATATTTACTATTCTATTTATTTTGTTAATGATGTGCATTTAGCTTTAATTCTATTTGTTCCGACGACTTGACACCCGTCCACATGTTTTGTTTTGTTGTCTGTCTCCCCTCTCTAGACTGTGAGCCCGTTGTTGGGTGGCACCGTCTCTATATGTTGCCAACTTGTAAGCGCTTAGGACAGTGCTCTGCACACAGTAAGCACTCAATAAATACGAATGAATGAATGAATGAATGAATGAATATGTGTGAAGCACTGTTCTAAGCACTGGGGAGGTTACAAGGTGATCAGGTTGTCCCGCGGGGGGCTCGCAGTCTTCATGCCCATTTTACAGATGAGGCAACTGAGGCACAGAGAAGTTAAGTGATTTGCCCAAAGTCACACAGCTGACAATTGGCTGAATGGGGATTTGAACCCATGACCTCTGACTCCAAAGCCCGGGCTCTTTCCACTGAGCCATGCTGCTTCCCACCCAAGCGATCAGTACAGTGCTCTGCACACAGTAAGCACTCAGTAAATATGATTGAATGAATGAATGAATCCTGTCCACAGCCTCCATCAATCAATCAATCAATCATATTTATTGAGCACTTACTGTGTGCAGAGCACTGTACTAAGCGCTTGGGAAGCCATCACAGTTGAGATTGTTGTTCCTTGTCCCATTCCCCCAAGTTCAAGCCAACGGAGTCACCTTCTGTGAGGATTAAATAATAGCATGAATTGGAGTATCTGCTAGGGGCTTACTGGGCAACAAGCACTGTGCTGAGGGCTGAGGTCCATACAATGCCTTCAGACATTGGCCCCTGTCCCAGAGGCGATTCACAGCCCAAGGGGAGGGAGAGCAGTTTTTAATCCCCATTAGAGACAGGAGGAAACTGAGGCCCGGAGAAGTCAAGTGACTTGCCCTGGGTCGCTTGACTGGAGAGTGGAGGAGGTGGGATTAGAATCCAGGTCTCCTAACTGCCAATCCTGTGCTGGTTCCACTAGTCCAGGCTGTCTCTTCAGTCATTCATTCATTCAATCGTATTTATTGAGCACTTACTGTGTGCAGAGCACTGTACTAAGCGCTTGGGAAGTACAAGTTGGCAACATATACAGACAGTCCCTACCCAACAACAGGCTCACAGGTGATGGCCCAGACCGAAAGCCCTGAAATGGGGGCTTCAGGGAAACCGGGTGAGTTGCCAAACCCAATCGAGTGAAGCTTTCTACCAGCCTGAGCGGGCCCCTGAGAGACAGTTTGGAGAGGGGCGGGGGTTCTCAGTTAGGATGAAGGGCAGCTAGAAGGAGTTTCCCCACCTCAAAGCACCTGCCCGACTCCTTGGCTCCAAGCATAGGTGGGAGATGTCCCAGTTAGGAATTTGGATCCAGTGTGACCCAGCTTGGGAGGTGGAGGTACAGATTTATTACTCTATTTTACTTTACATATTTACTATTCTACTTATTTTGTTAATGATTCATTCAATCGTATTTATTGAGTGCTTACTGCGTGCAGACCACTGTAATAAGAGCTTGGGAAGTAGAAAAAATGATGTGCATTTAGCTTTAATTCTATTTGTTCTGATGACTTGACACCTTTCCACATGTTTTGTTTGGTTGCCTGTCTCCCCCCTTCTAGACTGTGAGCCCATTGTTGGGTAGGGACCATCTCTATACTTCCCAAGAGCTTAGTACAGTGCTCTGCACACAGCAAATGCTCAATAAATACGATTGATTGAATGGATTAATGTAAACTCACTGTGGGCAGAGAATGTGTCTGGTATATTGTTAGGTTGGACTCTTCCAGCCGCTTAACCTGCACACTATCAAATTCTCCTGTCCCACCGTCGACCCCTGGCCCACCTCTGACAGGGATCACCCTCCCTCCTCAAATCCACCAAACCCTCATTCTTCTCCCCTTCAGAGCCTTATTGAAGGCTCACCTCCTCCCAGAGGCCTTCCTAAACTAAGCTCCATTTTTCCTCAGCTCCCCCTCCCTTCCATGTCCCCTCGACTAGCTCTTTTTGCCCTCCCCCCGCAACATTTCCCTCCATTTCCCCGCCCCACAGCACGAGTATATATTTATAATTCTATGTATTTATATTGATGTCTTTTTGCTTGCATTGATGTGCATATACCTATAATTCTATTTATTTATATTGATGCCTCTGCCCCCTTCCCCATCACCCCAACCCATTTCCTTTGTTCTACCCTCCTGCCCCACAGCACCTGTGACTATGTATATATATTGATAATTATAATGCCATATATTTTGATTAATGGTGTGTATATATCTATAATTCTATTTATAATGATGCTACTGATGCCTGTTTACTTGTTTTGATGCCTGTCTCCCCCATTCTAGACTGTGAGCCCACTGTGGGCCGGGATTGTCTCTGTTGCTGAATTGCACTGCCTCAGCACTTAGTACAGTGCTCTGCACAGAGGAAGCACTCAATAACTACGACTAAATTGAACTGAATTGTAAGAGCTCAATCAATACCACTGATTGATTGACTGAGATGCGGGGAGGCAGAAGGGGCAGCCGAGCTGCTGAAGATGGGAGGGAAAGAAGGGAATGGGGGCTGCGTAAAACCTCCACCCTCCCTCCTTGGCCCTCCTAAATATTCCCTCTGCTGGGGGACAGAATCCCCTCCCACCCCACCGTGACCACAGAGAAGCAAACAAAGGGACAGTTCCAGCCTGTCAGCAACAAGGCCCCAAGTCATCATCATCATCATCAATCGTATTTATTGAGCGCTTACTATGTGCAGAGCACTGTACTAAGCGCTTGGGAAGTACCAATTGGCAACATATAGAGACAGTCCCTACCCAACAGTGGGCTCACAGTCTAAAAGGGGGAGAAGCGGCTAGTTTGGTGTCTGATTTGGTGTGGCTGTTTTTCTGTCCGATCTGGTGGCTGCCAGAGAGGGTGGCTTGCCGTCTGCTTTGGTCACTGGTTTCTTGCCCCGTTGGGCAGCTGTTTCCGTAACTGGTTTTGTGTCCGATTTGGCGGCTGCCGTAGTGACCGGCTTTGCCGTCTGGTTTGGTCACTAGTTTGGTGCCTGGTTTGCTGGCTGGCTCGGTGACTGGTTTAGCGGTGGGTTTGATGGCTGGTTTTCTGTCCGATGAGAATCAATCAATCAATCGTATTTATTGAGCGCTTACTATGTGCAGAGCACTGTACTAAGCGCTTGGGAAGTACAAATTGGCAACACATAGAGACAGTCCCTACCCAACAGTGGGCTCACAGTCTAAAAGGGGGAGACAGAGAACAGAACCAAACATACCAACAAAATAAAATAAATAGGATAGAAATGTACAAGTAAAATAAATAAATAAATAAATAAACAGAGTAATAAATATGTACAACCATATATACATATATACAGGTGCTGTGGGGAAGGGAAGGAGGTAAGATGGGGGGATGGAGAGGGGGACGAGGGGGAGAGAAAGGAAGGGGCTCAGTCTGGGAAGGCCTCCTGGAGGAGGTGAGCTCTCAGCAGGGCCTTGAAGGGAGGAAGAGAGCTAGCTTGGCGGAGGGGCAGAGGGAGGGCATTCCAGGCCCGGGGGATGACGTGGGCCGGGGGTCAGACAGGCGTGAACGAGGTACAGTGAGGAGATTAGCGGTGGAGGAGCGGAGGTTGCGGGCTGGGCAGTAGAAGGAGAGAAGGGAGGTGAGGTAGGAGGGGGCGAGGGGATGGACAGCCTTGAAGCCCAGGGTGAGGAGTTTCTGCCTGATGCGTAGATTGATTGGTAGCCACTGGAGATTTTTGAGGCGAAGCAGCGTGGCTCAGTGGAAAGAGGTCATGGGTTCTAATCCGGGCTCTGCCACTTGTCAGCTGTGTGACTTTGGGCAAGTCACTTAACTTCTTTGTGCCTCAGTGCCCTCATCTGTAAAACGGGGATGAAGACTGTGAGCCCCCCGAGGGATAACCTGATCACCTTGTATCCTCCCCAGCGCTTAGAACAGTGCTTTGCACATAATAAGCATTTAAATGCCATCACTATTATTATCATTATTATTTGGTGGCTGTTGTAGTTGCTGGTTTGGTGGCTGGCTTAGTGACTCATCTGGGTTTCTGTGTCCCCCATAAGCTGCGAGTTGGCACGACTGGCACAGGGATCGCTTGGAGCTAGCGGCCGTGAGTGGAAAGTGAGTTACTGAATCAAAAGTAGGATGTCGTCTCCAGGCAGGGGGGCAAGCTATCCATCACGGCTCCCAACGTCCAGTGCCCGGTGCCCAGAGCCCAGCTCGGCCCTCTTCAGCTGCAGCGTGGCTCCGTGGAAAGAGCATAGGCTTGGGAGTCAGAGGTCATGGGTTCGAATCCCGGCTCTGCCACTTAGCTGTGTGACCTTGGACAAGCCACTTAACTTCTCTGTGCCTCAGTTACCTCTTCTGGAAAATGGGGATTAAGACTGTGAGCCTCATGTGAGATAACCTGATCACCTTGTTTCCCCCAGCGCTTAGAACAGTGCTTTACACATAGTAAGCACTTAACAAATACCATTATTATTATTAAGGAGGTGGACGATCTCATTTGCTTTGTGAATGAGACCCGGAAATGGGCACTCCGTCATCCATTCAATCAATCATAAGAATAATAATAATAATGGTGGTGTTTGTTAAGCACTTACCATGTGCCAAGCACTGTTCTAAGTACTGAGGTAGATACAACAGAAACAGTGTTGCTCAGTGGAAAGAGCACGAGCTTGGGAGCCAGAGGTCATGGGTTCTAATGCCGGCTCTGCCACTTGTCAGCTGTGCGACTTTGGGCAAGTCACTTAACTTCTCTGAGCCTCAGTTTCCTCATCTGTAAAATGGGGATTAAAGACTGTGAGCCCCCCCATGGGACAACCTGATCACCTTGTATCTCCCCCAGTACTTAGAACAGTGCTTCGCACATAGTAAGCGTTTAAACACATGTCATTATTGTTATTATTATTATACAAGGTAAACAGGTTGCCCCTCTTGGGGCTCACAGCCTTCATCCCCAGTTTACAGATGAGGTAACTGAGGCACAGAGAATAATAATAATAACAATAATGGCACTTATTAAGCGCTTACTATGTGCAAAGCACTGTTCTAAGCGCTGGGGAGGTTACAAGGTGATCAGGCTGTCCCACGGGGGGCTCACAGTCTTAATTCCCATTTTACAGATGAGGTAACTGAGGCCCAGAGAAGTTAAGTGACTTGCCCAAGGTCACACAGCTGACAAGCGATGGAGCCAGGATTAGAACCCATGCCCCCTGACTACTAAGCCCGTGTTCTTGCCACTAAGCCACGCTGTTTCTCTACTGAGTGCTTACTGTGTGCAAAGCATTGTACTAAGCACTTGGGAGAATACAATACAATGCTAAACAGACACATTCCTTGCACTCCACAAGCTTACAGTTTAGACGGGGGGAGACAGACCTCGATACAAAGAAATAAATTACAGATGTGGACATATGTGCTGTGGGGCTGGGAAGGGGGAAGAAATAGCTTGCTGATAGCACAGGGGCTCAGCTCCCAAAGCACAGACCAAGATGGATTTCTCATTGCCAGAGTCTGGGCCTGTCTCTATATGTTGCCAACTTGTACTTCCCAAGCGCTTAATACAGTGAGCACACAGTAAGCGCTCAATAAATACGATTGATGATGATGATGGCTTCCCCAGCCAGTGGATCAGTGGTATTTACTGAGCGCTTACTGAGTGCAGAGCCCTGGGCCGAGCGCCTGGGAGAGTATGCTATAAAAGAGTTGGTAGGACTCCGACCCAAATCCGTCTAGGTCACTGTCACCTGCCAAACTAAAGGCCTCACACCTGCCATGATGGTGCAACCCAGAAGGCTGGTCGGTCATTCAATCGTATTTATTGAGCACTTATGGTGTGCAGGGTACTGTACTAAGCGCTTAGGAGTATATATATCTATCTGTAATTCTGTTTATTTATATTGATGCTACTGATGCCTGTCTACTTGTTTTGTTGTCTATCTCCACCCTTCTTGACTGTGAGCCCGTGTTGGGTAGGGATTGTCTTTATTTGTTGCCGAATTGTACTTTCCAAGCGCTTAGTACAATGCTCTGCACACAGTAAGTGCTCAATAAATATGATTGAATGAATGAATGAACACAATACAGCAAACACATTCCCTGCCCACAACCAACTTGTACTTCCCAAGCGTTTAGTACAGTGCTCTGCACACAGTAAGCGCTCAATACGGCTGAATGAATGAATGGACTAGCTTACAGTCTAATAATAATAATAGCATTTATTAAGCACTTACTATGTGCAAAGCACTGTTCTAAATCTAGAGGGGGATGGGGTGACCCCCGCTCAGCCCACCTCACTGAGGAATAATGAAGGAAAGAAGCAGAAAGGACATCACAAACTACGTCCTACCTGATAATCTATCTACATCAGCGTTTACTACAGTGTTCAACTCGTAGCGAGAGCTAAGCTACTGCTATATAAAAGCGCTCCAAAATCCATGAGAAGTAGCGTGAACTAGTGGATAGATCCCGAGCCTGGCAGTCAGAGGACCTGGGTTCTAATCCCACCTCCACCACCTGTCTGCTTGACACTTAGTAAACACTTAAGTGCTTAGTACAGTGCTCTGCACACAGTAAGCGCTCAATAAATACGATTGATTGATTAGTAAACACAATTTTAGGAGTAGGCAAAACCTCACCCTTGGGATGAATCCTTCTCATCTTGTCTTGGGCGGAGACAAAATGAGTGGCTTAAAGCGGTTGTATTTATTGAGCTCTTACTGTGTGCAGAGCACTATAATGAGCTCTTGGGAGAGTTCAGTATAATCTCACTGATAGACAAATCATCTAATCCCAAAGAGTTTACAGTCTAGATTCTCCTCCTTTCCCCGGCCTGATTTCAGTCACCCAGCGGATCCCTCTAAAGAATTGCAGCATTTTTGTAGGGGAAAGAAAGAGGCAGAACCCCTGTGAAAAGCAAGAGATGAATAAATAAAAAAATTTGAATGCACCGAAGAGTGGAAACGGAGGCTTCTCAGCGGATATTTACGTCTGGCCACCCTGGAGTTAAGCAGCGTTTGAAGTATGGTCGTGGGGAATATTATGTACTTTGATCAAGTTCTAAAGCTTTCAAGTTAACGTGTTTATCCCTTTCAGCTGGCACAGTTCATCAGATATTTATAGGGGCATCTTGTAACTGAAAAGACAGAACTGCCCCAGGAGAATATTATTTACAATGGGTGTTTATCCTGACGAAGCCTGCCGATGCAGCAGAGAAGTGGACCGGGCTCGTTAATTAGCCAGGCTAGCGGCTCTGGCTTCTGCGTGCCCGAGGACGGAGGTCATGCCAACAGAGAGGGCATTGCAGCGTGGCTCAGTGGGAAGAGCCCGGGCTTTGGAGTCAGAGGTCATGGGTTCGAATCCCAGCTCTGCCACATGTCTGCTGTGTGACCGTGGGCAAGTCACTTAACTTCTCTGAGCCTCAGTTACCTCATCTGTAAATGGGGATTGACTGTGAGCCCCACATGGGACAACCTGATCATGTTATATCCCCCCAGCGCTTAGAACAGTGCTTTGTACATAGTAAGCGCTTAACAAATGCCATCATTATTATTATTATTATTATTATTATTATTGTTCGTTCCTGGCCCCAGGCTTCCCCTGGCGCTTTTGGGGTGGAGCCACGACTTGGAAGCCCCCCTGCATCTCCCACCATCCGGACCTCCACTGTGGCCAGGCTTCGTGGAAACAGCCCAGGCCTGGGAGCCTACCACTTTTTTTTTTTTAATGGCATTTATTAAGCGCTTACTATGTGCCAAGCTCCGTTCTAAGCACTAAACTTGCCTGCTGTGTGATCTTGGACAGGTCACTTCGCTTCTCTGGGCCTCAGTTACCTCTTCTGTAAAGTGAGGAGAAGATTGTGAGCCCCATGTGGGACAGGGACTGTGCCCAACCTGATTAGCTTCTATCTACCCGACTTAGAACAGCGCTTGCCACATAGTAAGCACTTAACAAGTACCATTACTATTATTTTTATTGTTATTTCACTCTTCTGGGCCTCAGTTTCCTTGCTTGTAAAATGGGGATTTAATGCTTGTCATCCCTCCCTAGCTTGTATCTACCTACCCCAGTGCTCAGTACAGTGCTTGGTACTTGGTAAGTGCTTAACAAATACCACAACTGTGATTGTTATTTGGGGGCTTACAGTCCAAGTAGGTGGGAAAACAGATATTAAATCCCATTTTTACAGATCAACCAATCGGTCATATTTATTGAGAGTTTACCACGTGTGGAGCACTGTAAGCTCATTGTATTTTGGGTTTACAGTCCAAGTAGGTGGAAAAACAGGTATTAAATCCCATTTTTAACAGATCAACCAATCAATCAATCATATTTATTGGGAGTTTACCAAGTGCAGAGTACTGTAAACTTGTTGTGGGCAGGAAATGTGTCTGTTTTATTGCTATATTGTACTCTCCGAAGAGCTTAGTACAGTGCTCTGCATACAGTAAACGCTCAATAAATACGACTGACTGACTGTACTAAGCACTTGGGAGAGTAATAATAATGATAATAATAATAACGATGGTATTTGTTATGTGCCAAGCACTGATGCTGGGGTAGATACAAAATAATCAGGTTGTCCCACGTGTGGCTCACAGTCTTAATCCCCATTTTACAGATGAGGCAACTGAGGTACAGAGGAGTTAAGTGACTTTCCCAAGGTCATGCAGCAAACAAGTTGCGGAGATAGGATTAGAACCCACGACCTCTGATTCCCAAGCCACTGTCACATTCCTTCTCAATACAGAGTACAATATAGCAAAATAATAGAGTTGGTAGACACAGTCCCTGCCTACAACAATCTTCCAGTCTAGAGGGGGAGACAGACATTAATATAACTAAGTAAATAACGGATATGTACATAAGTGCTGTGGGGCTGAGAGAGGGGTGAATAAAGGGAGCAAATCAGGGTGACCGAAGGGAGTAGGAGAAGAAGAAATGAGGGTTTAGACAGGGAAGGCCTCTTGAAGGGGATGTGCCTTCGATAGGGTTTTGGAGTTGGGGAGGGTAATTGTCTGTCAGGTATGAAGAAGGGGGGCATTCCAGGCCAGAGGAAGGACATAAATGAGAGGTTGGCAATGAGGTAGATGAGATCGAGATACAGTTGGCATTCGCGGGGTGAAGTGTGCATTCATTCAATCCTATTTGCTGAGCGCTTACTGTATGCAGACCATTGTGCTTCAGGCTGTGTAGAGGCTGGGCTGTAGTAGGAGAACTTCAAGGTGAGGGAGGAGGGGTAAGATGATTGAGTGTTTTAAAGCCAATAGTAAGGAGTTTCTGTTTGGCGCAGATACAGATGCAGATTCGGATGAGGAGACTGACAAGGAAAGAAGTTGTGATTTGCCCAAGATCACACAGCAGGCAAGTGACAGAGTTGAGATTACCCAAATCTACATCTCCTCCCCTGTTCTCCCTCTCTCCCTCCAGGCTCGCATCTCCTCCTGCCTTCAAGACATCTCCACCTGCATGTTTCCCCACCACCTAAAACTCAACATGTCCAAGACTGAGCACCTTACCTTCCCTCCCAAACCTTGTCTTCTCCCTGACTTTCCCGTCACTGTGGACAGCACTACCATCCTTCCCATCTCACAAGCCCACAACCTTGGTGTCATCTGCTCTCTCATTCACCCCACGCATCCAATCCGTCACCAAAATCTGCCGGTCTCACCTTCACAACATTGCCAAGATCCGCCCTTTCCTCTCCATCGAAACCGCTACCTTGTTAGTACAATCACTCATATTATCCAGACTGGATTACTGCATCAGCCTCCTTTCTGATCTCCCAACTCCTGTCTCTCCCCACGTCAGTCTACACTTCACTCTGCTGCTCAGATTATCTTTCTAAAGAAACGTTTTGGGCATGTCACCCCCCTCCTCAAAAATCTGCAGTGGTTGCCTATCAACCTTCTCCTGAAACAAAAAGTCCTCACTATTGGCTTTAGAGCTCTCCATCACCTCACCCCCTCCCACCTCACTTCCCTTCTCTCTTTCTACAGCCCATCCCGCACCCTCCGCTCCTCTGCTGCTGCTAACCTCCTCACTGGGCCTCGTTCTCACCTGTCCCGCCATCGACCCCTGGCCCACATCCTACCTCTGGCCTGGAATGCCCTCCCTCCACACATCCAAACAATCACACTTCCCCCCTTCAAAGCCCTACTGAAAACTCACCTCCTCCAGGAGGCCTTCTCAGACTGAGCCCTCCTTTTCCACTGCTCCTCCTCCCCTCCCCATCACCCCGACTTCCTCCCTCTGCTCTACCCCCTCACCGCCCCACAGCACCTGTGTATATATGTACATAGTTATTATTCTATTAATTTTATTAATAATGTGTATATGTCTATAATTTTATGTATTTCTATTGACGCTATTGATGTCTGTCTACTTCATTCATTCAATCGTATTTATTGAGCGCTTACTGCGTGCAGAGCACTGTACTAAGCACTTGGGAAGTACAAGTTGGCAACATATAGAGACGGCCCCTACCCAACAACGGGCACACAGTCTACTTGTTTTGTTTTGTTGTCTGTCTTCCCCTTCTAGACTGTGAGCCCGATTGTCGCTACCTGTTGCCAAATTGTACTTTCCAAGCTCTTAGTCTAGTGCTCTGCACACAGTAAGTGCTCAATAAATACGATTGAATGAATGGGATTAGCACCCAGGTCCTCTGAGTGTGTCTGATCTGATTATCTTGTACCTATCCCAACGCTCAGTGCAGTGTTCAGCACATAGTGCATGCTCACCCAAAACCACTATTATGATTATGTCACTCTAAGCATGGGTTGACTTTGGGGTTAGTGGACCAAATACCCCAGGAAAGGCAAACGCCTCCCTCCTAGGGCTTCCTCGGTTTTATATGCCAGAGATTTTCTGGGTAGATTGAATCCTGTGAACCTGATGCCTCCGCCGCTGAAAGACTGATGGTGGCTGAGGTAAGATGGCCTAGTCATTCATTCATTCATTCCATCGTATTTATTGAGCACTTACTGTGTGCAGAGCACTGTACTAAGCGCTTGGGAAGGACAAGTTGGCAACATAGAGAGACGGTCCCTACCCAACGGTGTCAAGGGATCAGGCCCAGAGGGGCCAGAACAGTCTGAGTAAGAGGAGTCAGAGAGGCTCACGGTAAAGCCTTATTGTTGTGTTGTACTTTCCCAAGTGCCTAGTACAGTGCCCTGCACGCAGTAAGTGCTCAATGAATACGATTGAATAAATGAATGAAGCCCCGCGTAAACTGCATTTTCCCAGCCCAATCCAGAGTCGCTTCCCAGCACTCTCAATACCTTCAAAGACCTCCTTAAATCATAACTCCTCCATGAAACCTTCTCTGACTCTCATTCCCCCACCTTATTTGCCCTCTCTGTCATTCATTCAATCGTATTTATTGAGCACTTACTATGTGCAGAGCACTGTACTTAGCGCTTGGGAAGTACAAGTCGGCAAAATACAGAGGCGGTCCCTACCCAACAACGGGCTCACAGTCTAGAAGGGGGAGACAGACAACAAAACAAAACATGTAGACAGGTGTCAAAATCATCAGAACAAATAGAATTAAAGCTATATGTACATCATTAACAAAATAGAATAGTAAATATGTACAAGTAAAATAAAGTAATAAATCTGTACAAATATATATACAAGTGCTGTGGGGAGGGGAAGGAGGTAGGGTGGGGGGGATGGGGAGGAGGAGAGGAAAAAGGGGGCTCAATCTGGGAAGGCTTCTTGGAGGAGGTGAGCTCTCGGTAGGGCTTTGAAGGGAGGAAGAGAGCTAGCTTGGCAGATGTGTGGAGGGAGGGCATTCCAGGCCAGGAGAAGGACATGGGCCGGGGGTCGACGGTGGGACAGGCGAGAATGAGGTACAGTGAGGAGGTTAGCAGTTGCAGAGGAGCGGAGGGTGCGGGCTGGGCTGGAGAAGGAGAGAAGGGAGGTGAGGTAGGAGGGGACAAGGGGATGGACAGCCTTGAAGCCGAGGGTGAGGAGTTTCACTTGGGTGTCTTGTTTAATGCCGTCGAGTCGTCTCCGACCCCTAGAGATGCCACGGACACATCTCTCCCAGAACGCCCTACTTCCATCTGCAATCGTTCTCGTAGTGGATCCATAGAGTTTTTTTGGTCAAAATCCCGAAGTGGTTTGCCATGGCTGCCTTCCACACAGTCAACTCGAGTCTCCGCCCTCGACCCTCTCCCTTGCTGCCGCTGCCCAGCACAGGGGAGTTTTGACTTGTAGCAGATTGCCTGCCACTCGCTAGCCACTGCCCAAGCTAGGAATGGAGTGGAAAGGCCTCTGCTTGACTCTCCCTCCCTTAGTCGAGACTGGTAGAGGACTTGAAACGCTCCAGGTGTGATTGGGTGTACACCCCTTAATAATAATAATAGTGGTATTTGCTAAACACTTACTATGAGCCCGGCACTATATTAAGCTCTGGGGTGGACACAAGCAAATCAGGTTGGACTCAGTCTCTGTCCTGCATGGGGTTCACGGTCTTAATCCTGTTTTACCGATGAGGCACAGAGAAGTTAAGTGACATCCAAGTTCACTCAGTAGAGAGGTGAGAGAGCCAGAATTAGATCCCAGGTTCTTCTGACTTCTAAACCCATGCTCTATCATCATCATCATCATCATCAATCGTATTTATTGAGCGCTTACTATGTGCAGAGCACTGTACTAAGCGCTTGGGAAGTACAAATTGGCAACATATAGAGACAGTCCCTACCCAACAGTGGGCTCACTTCTCTAAGCACTCTGATGCTTACTCCATCCCCAGCCCTACAGTACTTATATTTATTTATTTCATTTTGTTAATATGTTTTGTTTTGTCCTCTGTCTCCTCCTTCTAGACTGTGAGCCCACTGTTGGGTAGGGACCGTCTCTATATGTTGCCAACTTGTACTTCCCAAGCGCTTAGTACAGTGCTCTGCACACAGTAAGCGCTCAATAAATACGATTGATTGATTGATTGATTATATACCTGTACCTCTCCTCTACTGCTTCTCCTATCTGTAATTCGTTTTAAAATCTATCACCTCCACTAGACGGATAGTGAGAAGCAGCATGGCTCAGTGGAAAGAGCACGGGCTTTGGAGTCAGAGGTCATGGGTTCAAATTCCGGCTCCTCCAATTGTCAGCTGTGTGACTTTGGGCAAGTCACTTAACTTCTCTGAGCCTCAGTGACCTCATCTGTCAAATGGGGATGAAGACTGTGAGCCCCACGTGGGACAACCTGATCACCTTGTATCCACTCCCAGCGCTTAGAACAGTGCTCTGCACATAGTAAGCGCTTAACAAATGCCATTATTATTATTATTATTATTATTATTATTATTATCATTATTATTATTATTATTATTATTACCTCTTCTGGACTGTACTCTTCCAAGCACTTAGTGCTCTGCACATAGCAAATGCTCAAAAATATGATTGATTGACTTGCATTCGATAAGTGCTCCATAAATACTACTGATTAAATGATCTAGTGGAAGAATAGAAAACCTGGGTAGCTCAGAGCATGGTCTAAGTGGAAACAGCAAGGACCTGAAAATCGGGAGACCTGGGATTTAATCCCAACTTCTCCAAAGGCCTGCTATGAGATCTTTCATTCATTTATTTAATCGTATTTATTGAGAATTTACTGTGTGCAGAGCGCTGTACTAAATACTTGGGAAGTACAATTCAGCAACAAATAGAGACAATCCCTGCCCACAACTCACAGTCTACAACTGGGGAGACAGACATCAAAACAAGTAAACAGGCATCAGTAGTGTCATTATAAATAAATAGAATTATAGATATATACACATCATTAATGAAAATAAATAGAATTATAATTATAAATATGCACATATATACACAGACCTTGCACAAGTTACTAAACTTTTTGGTGCCTCAGTTTCCTCAACTGCAAAATGGGGATTAAATACCTGTCCTCCCTTCCTCTTAGAATGTGAACCCCATGTGGGACAGGGACTGTGACTGATGATGATGGTATTTGTTTAAGCACTTACTATGTATCAGGCACTGTTCTAAGAGCTGGGGTAGATCCAAGGTAATCAGGTTGTCCCATGTGGAACTCAGAGTCTTAATCCCCATTTTCAGATGAGGTAACTGAGGCACAGAGAAGTGAAGTGACTTGACCAAGGTCACAGAGACAAGTGGTGAAGCCGGGATTAGAACCCACGTCCTCTGACTCCTAAGCCTGTGTTTTTTCCACTAAGCCATGCTTAGAACAGTGCTTGGCACATAGTAAGTGCTTAAACAAATACCATAATTATAATTATTATTATTGTTATTATTATCTGATTGAGTTGTATCTACCGCCACATTTAGTGCAGTGCTTGGCACACAGTAAGCACTTAACAATAGAAGTCAGAGACTAAGTGGATTCAGAGGAACACCCCTCTATAATAATAATGGTATTTGTTAAACGCTTAACTATGTGCCAGGCACTGTACTAAGCGCTGGAGTGGATACAAACAGATTGGGTTGGACACAGTCCCTGTCCCATGTGGGGCTCACACCCTCAATCCCCATTTTACAGAGGAGGGAACTGAGACCCAGAGAGGTGAAGTAATTTGCCCAAGGTCACACAGCAGAAAAGACGCAGAGCCGGGATTAGAACCCATGAACTTCCAACTCCCAGGCCCGAGCTCTAGCCACTACGCTATGCTGCTTCTCTGACTTACATACATACCTGTATTTTTTTTATTTATATTAATATCTGTAATATATGTTGCCAACTTGTACTTCCCAAGTGCTTAGTACAGTGGTCTGCACACAGTAAGTGCTCAATAAATATGATTGATTGATTGATTGATCTGTCTCCCCCTTTAGACTGTAAGCTCATGGTGGACAGAGAATACATGTCAGCGTGGCTCAGTGGAAAGAGCCCGGGCTTTGGAGTCAGAGGTCATGGGTTCAAATTCCGGCTCCTCCAATTGTCTGCTGTGTGACTTTGGGCAAGTCACAACTTCTCTGGGCCTCAGTGACCTCATCTGGAAAATGAGGATGAAGACTGTGAGCCCCCCATGGGACAACCTGATGACCTTGTATCCTCCCCAGCTCTTAGAACAGTGCTTTGCACATCGTAAGCGCTTAGTACAGTGCTCTGCACACAGTAAGCGCTCAATAAATACGATTAAATGAATGAATGAATAAATGTCATTATTACTATTATCATTATTATTATTATATACAGTGCTCTGCACACATTAAGGGCTCAATAAATACGACTGAATGAATGAATGAATAAATGTCATTATTACTATTATCATTATTATTATATACAGTGCTCTGCACACATTAAGCGCTCAATAAATACGATTGAATAAATGAATGAATAAATGCCATTATTACTATTATCATTATTATTATTATATTGTACTCTCCCAAGCGTTTAGTACAGTGCTCTGCACACTGTAGGCGCTCAATAAATACGATTGACTAACTGAACCGTAGAGGTCAAAGGTCGCCACCAGAGGGCGCTCCAGACCCACTCTCGGGGATCCAAAGGGAATTTCTCCCACGGCTCCAATAATAATAATTATTATTAATAATAATAATAATAATAGTACTTGTTAAGCGCTTTCTATGTGCAAATCACTGTTCTAAGCGCTGGATTGGAGAGAGAAATGCATCCACTCCAGCCTCAAGGGGTTCTGGGCTTCCTCCTCCTTGTTTGGCTTGGCCTTCTCTCGCTGCCTAAGCCAAGGAAGCTCTGCTTCCTGTGATGGGTAAACAAAGACATATTTATTTCGAGTCACCTACCAATGAGTCAGCTCAGCAACATGCCCCAGACTGAAGGAGAATAAGGGATTTTTCACAGTTGAACTGTGCTTCTCCGCGGAGAGGAGAAACTGAGCATCGCAATGGAAATGCTCACTCATGTAAACGGGCCTCCAGAGCTCTTTGGCTCCCGGCCCCAGTCAGATGGAAGCTCCTTTGGGAATGGAGGGAGGGAGAGAGGCGGGTAGGGCCTTGGAAAAGGAAGCAGGCCTGGATTCTCATCCCGGCTCCGCTAATTGCCTGCTGCCTAAGTCAGTTGGGCAAATCGCTTAACTTCTCCGGGCCTCTCATCTGTAAAATGGGGACAAAGTATCCGTTCTCCTTCCTACTTAAACGGTGAGACCCATGTAACAGTGCTTGGCACATAGTAAGCTCTTAACAAATACCGTCATTATTAATAATAATAACAACAGTAATTATGGTGTTTGTTAGGTGCTTACTTAATACCATTATTAATAATAAGAAGAATAGTAATTATGGTATTTGTTAAGCACTTACTATGTACTATGTACATAGTATATACTATGTACATAGTACATATGTACTATGTACTACTTACTATGTACTATGTACTAAGTGCTGGGGTAGATTGCACTGTACTAAGTGCACTGGACTAAGTGCTGGGGTAGAATGAGGAGCAGCGTGGCTCAGTGGAAAGAGCATGGGCTTGGGAGTCAGAGGTCATGGGTTCAAATCCCAGCTCTGCCACTTGTCTGCTGTGTGACTTTGGGCAAGTCACTTCACTTCTCTGGGCCTCAGTTACCTCATCTGGAAAATGGGGATTAAGATTGTGAGCTCCACATGGGACAACCTGATCACTCTGTATCCTCCCCAGCGCTTAGAACAGTGCTTTGCACATAGTAAGCGCTTAACAAATACCAAAATTATTATTATTATTTATACAATCAAATCGGGTTGGACACAGTCCCTGTCCCGCACGGGGCTCACAGTCCCAATCCCCATTTTACAGAAGAGGGAACTGAGGCACGGAGAAGTAAAGTGACTTGCCCAAAGTCATACAGCATTTAAATGGTGGAGCTGGGATTAGAACCTATGACCTTCTAACTCCCAGGCCCGGGCTCTATCCACTAATAATAATAATAATAATTGCATTTATTAAGCACTTACTGTGTGCAAAGCACTGTTCTAAATGCTGGGGAGGTTACAAGGTGATCAGGTTGTCCCACTGGGGGCTCACAGTCTTCATCCCCATTTTACAGATGAGAGAACTGAAGCCCAGAGAAGTGAAGTGACTTGCCCAAAGTCACACAGCAAACAAGTGGCGGAGCCGGGATTTGAACCCATGACCTCTGACTCCAAAGCCCGGGCTCTTTCCACTGAGCCACGCTGCTTCTCTGCCAGGGTGCTTCCTTGTAGGACAGGGATGATGTCCAATCTTATTAGCGTCTATCTACCCCACTGCTTAGAACAGTGCGTGACACATAGTAAGTGTTTAACAAATATAATTATTATTACTAGTATCATTATTATCATCATTATTATTATTATTATTATTATTATTATTGTTAGCAGAGCAGGAAGAGGGGACAACAACAGATCACATGACTAGAGAGTGCCCAGGGGTCCAGCAGCCCAAGTTGATTTTGGGAGGAGGTCACCAGTCATTCATATTTATTGAGTGCTTACTGCGTGCAGAGCACTGTACTAAGCACTTGGGAAGTACACGTTGGCAACATATAGAGACAGTCATCATCATCATCATCATCAATCGTATTTATTGAGCACTTACTATGTGCAGAGCACTGTACTAAGCGCTTGGGAAGTACAAATTGGCAACATATAGAGACAGTCCCTACCCAACAGCGGGCTCACAGTCTAGTAGGGGGAGACAGACAACAAAACAAAACATATTAACAAAATAAAATAAATAGAATAAATATGTACAAGTAAAATAAATACAGTAATAAATACGTACAAACATATATACACATTCAGTTTCAAATCAGTTTCTATACCCATTCTCCCTCCCCCTATGTCTGTGAGACGCAAGTGGGACAGGGACTGTGTCTGATCTAATTATCTTGTATCTACCCCCAGAGCTCAGTACAGTGCTCAGCACGTGATAATAATGATACTAATAATAATGATGGTATTTGTTAAGTGCTTACTATGTGCCAGGCACTGTTCATTCATTCATTCATATTTATTGAGCGCTTACTGTGTGCAGAGCACTGGACTAAGCGCTTGGGAAGTACAAGTCGGCAACATATAGAGACGGTCCCACCCCAACAACGGGCTCACAGTCTAGACAACAAAACAAAACTTGGAGACAGGTGTCAAAATCTCCAGAACAAATAGAATTATAGCTATAGGCATATCATGTACAAAATAAATAGAATACTGTTCTAAGTGCTGGGGTAGATACAAGGTAATCAGGTTGTCCCATGTGGGGTTCGCAGTCTTAATCCCCATTTTACAGATGAGGGAACTGAGGCACAGAGAAGTTAAATGACTTGCTCAAGGTCACACAGCAGACAAGTGGCAGAGTCAGGATTAGAACCCACAACCTCCGACTCCCAAGCTCAGGCTCTTTCCACTAAGCCACACTGCTTGTAAGCACATAGTAAGTGCTTATCAAATACCATGGCTTCTGAGCCACAGAAGCAGCGTGGCTGAGTGGAAAGAGCCCGGGCTTTGGAGTCAGAGGTCATGGGTTCAAATTCCGGCTCCACCACTTGTCAACTGTGTGACCTTGGGCAAGTCACCTCACTTCTCTGTGCCTCGGTTACCTCATCTGTAAAATGGGGATTAAAACTGTGAGCCCCCAGTGGGACAACTTGATTACCTTGTAACCTCCCCAACGCTTAGAACAGTGCTTTGCACACAGTAAGCGCTTAATAAATGCCATCATCATCATCGTGAAAAAAATGAAAAAAATGCAAGAAACTCTCCCTCCCAACCCATTGCCCAAGGTACTAAGTTATAGCAGTAGGAATAGTAGCAATTGTATTTATTATTTACAGTGTGCACTGTATCAATCAATCAATGGCATTTATTGAGCACTTGCTATGTGCAGAGCACTGTACTAAGCGCTTGGGAGAGTACAGTACAACCGAGTTGACAGAAGTGTTCCCTGCCCACAATAAGCTGACAACATTTACTCCCCTGAGCTGCCGTAGCCTCAGCTGACAAATGGGGTTAAGATAAATAGAAGCAGTGTGGCTCAGTGGAAAGAGCCCGGGCTTGGGAGTCAAGGGGTCATGGGTTCGAATCCCAGCTCCGCCACGTGTCTGCTGTGTGACCTTGGGCAAGCCACTTAACTTCTCTGAGCCTCAGTTCCCTCATCTGTAACATGGGGATTAAGATTGTGAGCCCCACGTGGGACAACCTGATCACCTTGTATCCCCCTCCCAGTGCTTAGAACAGTGCTTGGCACATAGTAAGTGCTTAACAAATGCCATCATTATTATAACTGCTGCCTCTTCACTGTAAAACAGGGCTCTTTAATTATGGTATTCATTCATTCATATTTATTGAGCACTTTGTGCAGACACTGTACTAAGCACTTGGGACAGTACAGTACAACAATAAACAGATATATTGTTTATACGATATTGTAATACGATTGAATCATCATCATCATCAGTCGTATTTATTGAGCGCTTACTGTGTGCAGAGCACTGTACTAAGCGCTTGGGAAGTACAAGTTGGCAACATATAGAGACAGTCCCTACCCAACAGTGGGCTCACAGTCTAAAAGAATATATTCCCTGCCCACAATGAGCTTACAGTTTAGAAGGGGAGATGGACATTAATATAAATAAATTAAAGCTATGGATAATAGTGATGTGGGGCTGGGAGGGGGAATGAATAAAGGGAGCAAGTCATGGTGATGCAGAAGGGAGTGGGAGAAGCGGAAAGGAGCGCTGACAATACAACAAGCACTGTGCTAAGTGCTGCAGTAGATCCTGTCTACATGTTTTGTTTTGTTGTCTGTCTCCCCCTTCTAGACTGTGAACCCGTTGTTGGGCAGGGACCGTCTCTGTATGTTGCCGACTTGTACTTCCCAAGTGCTTAGTACAGTGCTCTGCACACAGTAAGCACTCAATAAATATGATTGAATGAATGAATGAATCCAAGGACCCAGGCTCTGTCCCACCTCCTCCTCTAGACTGTAACATCCTCCCCCTCTAGACTGTAAACTCACTGTGGGCAGGGAACGTGTCTGCTTATTGTCGCATTGTGTTGTATTCTTCCAAGCGCTTAGTACAGTGCTCTGCACCCAGTAAGCGCTCAATAAATACGATTGACTGACTGACCGACCACCTGGCACTCACCATCAAGGAAGTGGGGAGAGCAGATGTCTTATCCCCACTTTACAGATGAGAAAAGTGAGGCCCCAAGGTAAAGACAGAGCCAAGGCAGAGCTGGGATTAGAACCCAGTTCTCCTGAGTGATGTGTATATATCTATAATTCTATTTATTTTGATGGTATTGACACCTGTCTACTTGTTCTGTTTTGCTGTCTGTCTCCCCCTTCTAATAATAATAATGATGATGGCACTTACTATGTGCGAAGCACTGTTCTAAGTGCTGGAGGGATACAGGTGATCAGGTTGTCCCACGTGGGGCTCACAGTCTTAATCCC
This sequence comes from Tachyglossus aculeatus, assembly GCF_015852505.1. Taxonomy (NCBI): domain Eukaryota; kingdom Metazoa; phylum Chordata; class Mammalia; order Monotremata; family Tachyglossidae; genus Tachyglossus; species Tachyglossus aculeatus. Next base: position 11,817,972 of record NC_052068.1, read on the forward strand.
CATTTTACAGATGAGGTAACTGAGGCCCAGAGAAGTGAAGTGACTTGCCCAAAGTCACACAGCTGACAGTTGGCGGAACTGGGATTTGAACCCATGACCTCTGACTCCAAAGCCCGGGCTCTTCCCGATGAGTCACGCTGCTTCTAGACTGTGAGCCCGTTGTTGAGTAGGGACTGTCTCTATATGTTGCCAAATTGTACTTTCCAAGCGCTTAGTACAGTGCTCTGCACACAGTAAGCGCTCAATAAATATGTTATATGTATATATGTGTGTACATATTTATTACTCTATTTATTTATTTATTTTACTTGTACATATCTATTCTATTTATTTTGTTAGTATGTTTGGTTTTGTTCTCTGTCTCCCCCTTCTAGACTGTGAGCCCACTGTTGGGTAGGGACCGTCTCTATATGTTGTCAACTTGTACTTCCCAAGCGCGTAGTACAGTGCTCTGCACACAGTAAGTGCTCAATAAATGCGATTGATTGATTGATTGAAGTGACTTGCCCAAAGTCACGGGGCTGACAAGTGGCAGAGCTGGGATTTGAACCCATGACCTCTGACTCCAAAGCCCGGGCTCTTCCCAATGAGTCACGCTGCTTCTAGACTGTGAGCCCGTTGTTGAGTAGGGACTGTCTCTATACGTTGCCGAATTGTACTTTCCAAGCGCTTAGTACAGTGCTCTGCGCACAGTAAGCGCTCAATAAATATGTTACATGTATATATGTTTGTACATATTTATTACTCTATTTATTTTACTTGTACATATCTATTCTATTTATTTTGTTAGTATGTTTGGGTTTGTTCTCTGTCTCCCCCTTTCAGACTGTGAGCCCACTGTTGGGTAGGGACCGTCTCTATATGTTGCCAACTTGTACTTCCCAAGCGCTGAGTCCAGTGCTCTGCACACAGTAAGCGCTCAATAAATACGACTGATTGATTGATTGATTGATTGATAAATACGATTGAATGAATGAACGAACGATGCCCGGGTCTTGCGCTTCTTCCACTGTGCCACGGTATCTCCCAGTCTGACAGGAAGTGGGCCTCAGGAGAAGCCAGAGGACGTGTCTGCCCGGGATTTTCAGGGTTGCTCCTCCGGCATTCCGCTCTCCAGTTCCCTCCCCATGCCAGGGTTCAGATGGGGGTGTCACAGGGGGCTGGGAGGTAAGGGGAGCACAAGTCTTCCCAGCTTCCACCCCCACCGTGCCCTGCCTGCGGAAATGCCGGGGCCCCGGAGGAGCGCTGGGTGCGACCGCTGGGAGAGGCAGTCACACGGTCCGCCAACGTTTGAGCTTTGACCGTTTCACCTTCCACCTCCAGCCAGTGATAACGGCAGATACCAAACATCCAGTCGCCCCAACCCAGCACCGGAGATTCCCGATCCTCCAGCTCAGCAAGAGACCGCTCCGGAGAGACGTCACAGAGTGGGAAAACTCCACCATGAAGAGCGGGTAAAGTGCTTTCCGATCCCTCTCCCTTTGGCCGCATCCCACCCAAACAGGTCCGGAAGGCCTTGGCCCACAGATGGCCTCCACCCTCGAAGCAACGTGGCTCAGCGGAAAGAGCCCGGGCTTTGGAGTCAGGGGTCAGGGGTTCGAATCCCAGCTCCGCCACTAGTCAGCTGTGTGACTTTGGGCAAGTCACTTCACTTCTCTATGCCTCAGTTACCTCATCTGTAAAATGGAGATGAAGACTGGGAGCCCCACGTGGGACAACCTGATCACCTTGTAACCTCCCCAGCGCTTAGAACAATGCTTTGCACATAGTAAGCGCTTAATAAATGCCATCATCATCATCCTCCCTGCTCCACCATAATAATAGTAACAATGGTATTTGTTATAATGGCATTTTATAATGGCATTTATTAAGCGCATTTGTTAAGCACTTACTACATACCAAGCACTGTTCTAAGCACTGTTACGGATACAGCACTGTTCTAATCAATCAGTCGTACTTATGAGTGCTTACCATGTGCCTGTATTACTAATAATACCACTAGCATTTGTTAATCAATCAATCAATCAATCGTATTTATTGAGCGCTTACTGTGTGCAGAGCGCTGTACTAAGCGCTTGGGAAGTACAAGTTAGCGCTTACTATGTGCCAGGCACTGTACTAAGCATTGGCGTGGATACAGCACTGCACTTGGGGGAGTACAATACAACAGAGTTGGTAGACACATTCCCTTCCCACAGCCAGCTGACACTCTAAAGGGGGAGATGGACATTAATATAAATAAATAAATTACAGATAGAAGAAATAAATTACAGATAATGATGATATGTGACTTTAGTAGGGCTTTGAAAAGAGGGAAAGAGGTGGAGAGAGGGTGATGTAAAGGGGGAGGGGAGCTCCAGGATGGAGGGAGGATGTGAGCGAGGGGTCGATGGTGAGAAAGATGAAATGAAGCCACGGTGAGTAGATTGCTGTTGGAGGAGTGAAATTTGTGGTCTGGGTTTTAAAGTGAGAGGAGAGAGGCTTAGGTAGGTAGCATGTTTGTCTATACCCGCTTCCGCTCTTCCAAATCTTTCCTTGATCCCTTCCAATCTGGCTTCCAACCTCTTCACTCCATGGAAACTGCTTTCTCTAAGGTCACTAATGACTTGTTTCTTGACAAATCCAATGGCCTCTACTCCATCCATCAAACGTATTTATCGATTTATCATCTTTGTGCAGGAACGCTCTGGGCATGTTACTCCCCTCCTCAAAAATCTCCAGTGGCTGCCTGTCAACCTATGCATCAAGCAAAAACTCCTCACTCTCAGCTTCAAGGCTCTTCATCCCCTCGCCCCCTCTTACCTCACCTCCCTTCTCTCCTTCTCCAGCCCAGCCCGCACTCTCCGCTCCTCTGCTGCTGCTAACCTCCTCACTGTACCTCTCTCGCCTGTCCCGCCATCAACCCCCGGCCCACATCATCCCCCTGGCCCAGAATGCCCTCCCTCCACACATCCGCCAAGCTAGCTCTCTTCCTCCCTTCAAAGCCCTATTGAGACCTCACCTCCTCCAGGAGGCCTTCCCAGACTGAGCCCCCTTTTTCCTTCCCTCCTCCTCATCCCCCCCGCCCTACCTCCGTCCCCTCCCCACAGCACTTGTCTATATATTTGTACAGATTTATTACTCTATTTCACTTGTACATATTTACTATTCTATTTATTTTGTTAATGATGTGCATTTAGCTTTAATTCTGTTTGTTCTGATGACTTTGACACCTGTCTACATGTTTTGCTTTGTTGTCTGTCTCCCCCTTCTAGACCATGAGCCCGTTTTTAGGTAGGGACCGTCTTTATATGTTGCCGACTTGTACTTCCCAAGCACTTAGTACAGCGCTCTGCACACAGTAAGCGCTCAATAAATACGATTGAATGAATGAATTTATCGAGTGCTTACTGCGCGCAGAGCACTGTACTAAGCACTTCCTAGACTGTGAGCCCGTTGTTGGGTAGGAACCGTCTCTATATGTTGTCAACTTGTACTTCCCAAGCGCTTAGTACAGTGCTCTGCACATAGTAAGCACTCAATAAATAAATACGATTGAATGAATGAAGAGTACAATACGACAATAAAAGACACATTCCCTGCCCTCAGTGGGCTTACAAATCCTCCTCAGCCTCTAAGCTGCCTTCGACACAGTGGATCACAAACTTTTCCGGGAAACATTATCCAACCTCGGCTTCATTGACACTGTCCTCTCCGGGTTCTCCTCCTATCCCTCTGGCAACTTATTCTCAATTTCCTTCATGGGCTCCTCCTCTGCCTCCCATCCCCTCGCTGTGGGGGTCCCTCAAGGTTCAGTTCTGGGTCCCCTTCTATTCTCCATCTACACCCACTCCCTCAGAGATCTCATTTGCTCCCTCTTCAACCACCATCTCTATGCAGATGATTCCCAAATATACTGCTCTACCCCCCTCCTCGCCCCACAGCACTTGTTTACATATGTACATATTTATAATTTTATTTATTTTTATTACTGGTGTGTATATGTCTATGATTCTGTTTATTTATATTGATGCTATTGATGCCTGTTTACTTGTTTTGATGTCTGTCTCCCCTTTCTAGACTGCGAGCCCCTTGTGTGCAGGCTCTATTGCTGAATTGTACTTTCCAAGCGCTTAGTACAGTGTTCTGCACATAGTAAGTGCTCAATAAATATGAATGAATGAATGAATGAATGAACATCTCCAGTCTTGATCTCTTTCATCTTCAGCCTTACATTTCCTCTTGCCTTCAGGTCATCTCTACCTGGATGTCCCTTTGACACCTCAAACTCCACATGTCCAAAACTCAATTCCTCATCTTCCCGCCCAAACCCTGTCCTCCCTGTCTTTCCCATCACTGTAGACAGCACTACCATCCTCCCTGTCTCAAAGCCCATAACTTTGGCATTATCCTCGACCCATTTTTTTTTCATGGTACTTGAAAAGCACTTACTATGTGCCAGGTACTGTATTAAGGGCTGGGGTAGATACAAGAAAAGATAGATCCAAGATAAGATTATTACAGTCCCTATAATAATAATAATAATAATAATGGTACTTTATAAGTGCTTACTATGTGCCACGCACTGCTATAAGCACTGGGGTAGATAATAGCTAAAATGTTCGGACACAGTCCCTGTCCCTCAAGGGGCTCACAAAATCTCCATTTTACAAATAAGGTAATTGAGGCCCAGGGAAGTGAAGTGACTTGCCCAAGGTCACCAAGCAGACATGGGGTAGAGCCAGGATTAGAACCCAAGTCCTTCTGACTCCCAGGCTGTGCTCTATCCACTAAGACACGCTGCTTCCCTGCCCCACATGAGGCTCAACAGTCTAAGTTGAAGGGAGCATGATTTAATCCCCATTTTACAGATGAAATAACTGAGGCACAGAGAAGTTAACCTACTTGACCAAGGTCACGCAGCAGACAAATGGCAGAGCCAGGAATAGAACTGTACTTGTTGCTGAATTGTACTTTCCAAGCACTTAGTACCATGCTCTGCACACAGTAAGCAACCAATAAATACGATTGAATGATTGAATGAACCCAGGTCCTCTGCCCCGTCATTTCAGACTTCACAAAAATGGCTAAAATCCATCCTTTCCTCTGAATACAAACTGCTATTACCGTGACCCAACTTGTTCTCCCAAGTGCTTAGTACAGTGCTCTGCACACAGTAAGTGCTCAATAAATACGACTGAATGAATGAATGATCCAACTACTTACTCTATCCCACCTTAATTAATGCATCAGCCCCCTTGCTGAACTCCCAGCCTCCCAACTTTCCCCACTCCAGTCCATTCTTCACTCTGCTGTCCAGATCATTTTTCTGGAGACCGTTCAGGCCAAGATTTCGCCACTCCTCAAGAATCTCCAGTGATTGCTCATCCACCTCCTCAAACAGACACTCCTCACCATTGGATTTAAAGTGCTCAATCACCTTGCACCCCTCAACCTCTCTGATTTCCTAATGCAATCCAGCCCGCACGCTTTGCTCCTCTAACGCCAGCCATTCGCTTTACCTCCATCTTGTCTATCTTTTGGGCGACCCCTCAGCCACATCCTGACTCGGCCTTGGAACTCCCTCCCCCTTCCTATCCAACAGACAAGCTCTCTCCCCACTTTCAAATTCCTATTAAAACTACATCTCCTTCAAATGACCTTCCTCCTTTTCCCTCTTCCTTCTGCATCACCCTTCTACTTGGATTTGTACCCTTCGTTCACCGCACCCTCGGCCTCACGGCACTGATGTATATAATAATAAAAATAATCATAGTATTTGTTAGACGCTTACTATGTGCCAAGCACTGTTCTAAGTGCCGGGGTAGATACACGGTAATCAGGTTGTCCCATGTGGGGCTCATAGTCTTAATCCCCATTTTATAGATAACTGAAGCACAGAGAAGTTAAATGGCTTGCCCAAGGTCACACAACAGACAACTGGCAGAGTTGGGATTAGAACCCACATCCTTTGACTCCCAAGCCTGTGTTCTTTCCGCTAAGATACGCGGCTTCTCCATAGCTGTAGTTTTGTTTTAGTATCTGTCTCCCCTATAAACTGTAAGCTCCCTGTGGGACGGTATATGTGTCTACCAAATCTCTTCTATTTTACTCTCCTAAGTGCTTAGGACACAGCTCTGCACATGGTAAATGCTCAACAGATATGATTGACTGAGGAAGAGAACTGATTGAGTGTCTTGAAGGAGCAGTGAAGCAGCGTTGCTTAATGGAAAGAGCCAGGGCTTGGGAGTCATGAGTTCTAATCCCAGCTCTGCCACTTGTCAGCTATGTGACCTTGGGCAAGTCACTTTAACTTCCCGGTGCCTCAGTTACCTCATCTGTAAAATGGGGATTAAGTCTGTGAGCCCCACATGGGACAACCTGATCACCCTGTATCTACCCCAGTGCTGAGAACAGTGCTTGGCACATGGTAAGCGCTTAACAAATACCATCATTATCACTGAATCCACTAGTGAGGAATTTCTGTATGATGCGGAGATGGATGGGCAACTCCTGGAGGGTTTTAAGGACTACGGAGATGGGAGCAGAATGGTTAAAAAAATTGATGAGGAGAGCAAAGTGAAGCATGGAGTGGAGAGGGAAATGGTGGAGGCAGGGAGGTCAGCAACGAGGCTAAGGAAGAGGACAAATCCTAGGCCCAACATGGTGGTTATTTGGATATAGGGGAAGGAGAAAATTCTAGAGACGTTGTGAAGATAACATCCATCTTCTCCTTTGCCTCTTTGTCTCTCATTCCTTACAATGCTGTTGCTCACAATGAATTGCTCCATTCTTGCTAGCATTGTGCCATGCTAAACTTTTCTCAGCAGTTAATTGTTAATAACAGTGGTATTTATTAAGGAATTACTAGGTGCCAAGCACTGTGTGAAGAGCTGAGGTACATAAAATGTGGTCCGACCAGAAACAGTCTCTATTCATTCAATCATATTTATTGAGCGCTTACTGTGTGCAGAGCACTGTACTAAGCTCTTGGGGAGTACAAGTTGGCAACATATAGAGACAGTCCCTACCCAACAGTGGGCTCACAGTCTATTCAACACAAGACTCGCAGTCATAAGGGGAACGAAAACAAGTGTTGAATTCCTATTTTATAAATGAGGAAACTGAGCCCCTGGGATGTTAAGTAACTTCCTCAAAGTCACACAGCAAGCATGTGGGGAAACTGGGATTAGAATCCACTTCTCCTGACTCATTTTAGTCTGTAATGCAGCATTGTGTGAGGTTTTATTGACTGTGTCCTTAAAATGCTCCCTCTGCCCTCCTTGCTTCGGGCTTCCCAGTTTCAGCTCTCCATACATCAGAAGTTTGGGGGTCCTGCTGTCACTCATTCTCCTCAAATGACCGACCCAGCATAGCTGTGTTAAAATGAGTACAGCTTTGATGGGCAGAGAGGCTCCCACTGGAAGCTCTTTCCACTCCACCTCTCAGTTCCAGATTTAGGAATTCAGAGTTTCCATTCACGCGTCTGCCCCCACTAAGTCCCCAGATTTACATTTTCCCCTCTCTGAAATGTCCTTTTGTTAATAATGGTATTTGTTAAGTGTTTACTATGTGCAAAGTACTGCTCTAAGCGCTGGGGAGGTTACAAAGTAATCAGGTTGTCCCACGGGGGGCTCACAGTTTTAATCCCCATTTTACAAATGAGGTAACTGAGGCACAGAGAAGTTAAGGGAAGCAGCGTGGCTCAGTGGAAAAGAGCCCAGGCTTTGGAGTCAGAGGTCGTGAGTTCAAATCCCACCTCCGCCACTTGTCAGCTGTGCGACTTCGGGTAAGTCACTTAACTTCTCTGGGCCTCAGTTACCTCATCTGTAAAATGGGGATTTAGACTGTGAGCCCCCCGTGGGACAACCTGATCACCTTGTAACCTTCCCAGCGCTTAGAACAGTGCTTTGCACATAGTAAGCGCTTAATAAATGCCATTATTATTATTAAGTGACATCCAAAGTCACACAGCTGACAGTTGGTGGAGCCGCAATTTGAACCCATGACCTCTGACTCCAAAGCCTGTGTTCTTTCCACTGAGCCACACTGCTTCTCCTAGTTTAGTTGTGCCAAAAGCCCATCATCCTAGGTGTGGAGAACCCCAACCCTGCTGTACCTCTGCCTCACCAAGAGGTTTCCAAACGCTTTTGGCTTGGCCTCATTATTTCAATCCCAGCCCAAACATGAGCATTGACTATTCCATGCCTAGAAGCAGCAGAACGTGTTATGTGCCCTGAAAGAGAAGACACTCCGACTGATAATGGAATGATTTAGAGGCTTGGAGAGTGAAAGAGAGAGAAGGGGAGAGAGAGAGAAAGAGACAGAGAAGGGTAGAGACAGAGAAAGAGAGACACTATGGACTTCCTGTAGCTGGGATTTCCACCCCATCTCCTCTCAGGAACTGCTCATTTCAACACCTCCTGCAGCAAGTCATTCAAGCAAATCACTTCATCAAAACTGCTTCCTTGGCGGATGTAGAGAAATAGGGTGGTTTTAGTGCAAATGACCCTTAGGGGAGGTGGAATTCATTCTCCTAATTGGTTGGCGCCCACCTCGTTTTTTCTGCTGTCTGGTTCCGGCCAGGACCCACCCAGGGGAACGGAGAGAGACACTGTGGGACTGTTTGGAAAGAGTCACAGTCGCCCCTGTGCCTCTCTCCTCCCTACTGACAAGACTCCCCCTTATTCATCCCCCCCTCCCAGCCCCACAGCACTTATGTCCATATCTGTAATTATTTATTTATAATAATGTCTGTCTCCCACTCTAGACTGTAAGTGCATCGTGGGCCGGGAGTGCATCTGTTATTTTTCAATCATATTTATTGAGTGCTTACTCTGGGCAGAGCACTGTACTAAGTACTTAGGAGAGTATTATCTAACAAGTATTTTGTTGTACTGTATTTTCCCAAGTGCTTAGTACAGTGCTCTGCACTCAGTAAGCACTCAATAAATATAACTGACTGACTGATTCACCAAATCCTCTGTAACCTCCAGTCTGCAGAAAACCCTCATGCGCGGACACAGCCCCGAAGAACCACCGCATGTGGTGTCTACTGAGAAAAATGAGGCCAAGGATGTGCATCTGTCCTACAGGGCATTTGACGTGGGAGGCCGTTTAATTAAATTGTTCATTACACAACTCGCTTTTAGCGAAAAGAAAATGCAGCCTCCTCTGCATTGGGGCTGTCTTGTCTGTGACGCTCAGCTCTCTGTCGGTTCTTTAGACAGTAAGGATGCTTAACCCCAGTAACCCATTTAATAATAATAATGATATTTGTGGCATTTGTTAAGCGCTTACTATGTGCCAGGCACTGTTTTAAGAGCTGGGGTAGATCTTGCCTAGTAGCTGGACATGGGAGCACAGATGTGAGCCCACCCTATTATTATTGACAGCTGAGGGATCCTGGAAGCCGGGCTTTTTCTCTGCCGTCAGGGGCTCTGGCTGGGTGGGAAGGGGTACTGCTGATCTATTAACCAATTAATGATATTTATTAAGTGCCTATTATGTGCTGAGCCCTGTACTAAGCACTCGGGGGAATAAGGTACAGCAGAATTAGCAGATTCATTCCCCGCCCATAACGAGTTTACAGTCTAGAGGGGGAGATTAGCCCAATTCACCCACCGGTCGGGCCAAAAAAGCTTTCACCAATAGCAATAATAATGTCTTATTTGTTAAGCATTTACTATGTGCCAAGCACTGTACTAAGCACTAGGGTAGATACAAGATAATCAGTTCGACACGGTCTCTGTCCCTCATGGAGTGTACAGTCTAAGGAGGCGGGAGAACAGCTACTTATCTGCTGTGTGACCTTGGGCAAGTCCCTTCATTTCTCTGGGCCTCAGTTACCTCATCTATAAAATGGGGATTAAGACTGTGAGCCCCATGTGGGACAGGGACTGTATCCAACCTGATTTACGTGTATATAGCTCAGTGCTTAGGACAGTGCTTGGCACATAGTAAGTGCTTCACAAGTACCAGAATTATTATCATCAGGTATCTTTTATGGTATTTTTTAAGTGCTTATTATGTGTCAAGTACTGTTCTAAGCACTGGGGTAATAATAAATCCCCCCCATCTTACCTCCTTCCCTTCCCCACAGCATCTGTATATATGTATATATGTTTGTACATATTTATTACTCTATTTATTTATTTTACTTGTACATATCTATTCTATTTATTTTATTTTGTTAGTATGTTTGGTTTTGTTCTCTGTTTCCCCCTTTTAGACTGTGAGCCCACTGTTGGGTAGGGACTGTCTCTGTGTGTTGACAACCTGTACTTCCCAAGCGCTTAGTACAGTGCTCTGCACACAGTAAGCGCTCAATAAATATGATTGACTGATTGATTGATTTGTTAAGCACTTACTATGTGCAAATCACTGTTCTAAGCACTGGAGTGGATACAAGGTGATTAGGTTGTCCCACGTGGCGCTCACGGTATTAATCCCCACTTTACAGATGAGGTCACTGAGGCTCAGAGAAGTTAAGTGACTTACCCAAAGTCACACAGCTGACAAGTGGCGGAGCCAGGATTAGAACCCATGACCTCTGACTCCCAAGGCCAGGCTCTTTCCACTGAGCCACGCTGCTTCTCTGGGTAGATACAAGTTAATCAGGTCAGACCCAATTCCTGTCCCAGAAGGACCCCATTTTTACAGTTGAGGAAACTTGAGAACTGAGGCACCGAATCCTCATTTTAAAGATGCGGAAACTGAGGCCCAGAGAAGTGAAGTGACTTACCCAAGGTCACAAAGCGGACAAGCAGCAGAGCCAGGATTAGACACCTGGTCCTCTGATTCCTAGTCCTGGAAAGGCAAGGTCCGACAGAGGGTCAGTGGAGGGGGAAGAAGGTCAACCAGATTTCTGTCAATCCTCTGCGCTTCCTGCCTACCTGCCTGATTCTTCTCCCTTCTCTATGGGCTTGGAATCTGGCCAAAGCAAATAATGGCAGCAAAATTCATTTCCTCCTCCTCCTCAAAGGGCAAATCAATTTCCAGTGCATCGCAGCTTCAAGCAGAGTCGCTTAGTGGAAACAACCCTGGGCTTGGAAGTTAGAGGGCATGGGTTCTAATTCCGCCTCCGCCACTTGTCAGCTGTGTGACTTTGGGCAAGTCACTTCACTGGGCCTCAGTTACCTCATCTGTAAAATGAGGATTAAGACTGCAAGCCCAGCTACCCTAGTGCTTAGAACAGTGCTTGACACATAGTAAGCACTTAAATACCATCATTACTAGAGAAGCAGCATGGCTCAGTAGAAAGAGTCTGGGCTTGGGAGTCAGAGGTCATGGGTTCATTCATTCATTCAGTTGTATTTATTGAGCGCTTTACTGTGTGCAGAGCACTGTACTAAGCGCTTGGGAAGTACAAGTTGGCAACATATAGAGACGGTCCCTACCCAACAGCGGGCTCACAGTCTAGAAGGGGGAGACAGACAACAAAACAAAACATGTTAACAAAATAAAATAGAATAAATATGTACAAAATAGAATATGTACAAATGGGTTCTAATCCCAGCTCCGCCACTTGTCTGCTGTGTGACTTTGAGCAAGTCACTTCACTTCTCTGGGCCTCAGTTACCTCATCTGTAAACTGGGGATTGAGACTGGGAGCCTCATGTGGGACAATCTGTTCACCTTGTATCCCCCCCACCAGCACTTAGAATAGTGCTTAGCACAAAGTAAGTGCTTAACAAATACCATTATTATTATTATTATTATTACTAATGAACCTTGGTTCAGCCTGGATCTTGGTCTGTTTTCAATGGACCAAGGAGCTGCCCTGCTTGAGTCGTACTGATTCCTGGCCACGGCAAGCTCCTTCCTCCTCTGGAGAATGAGGCAGGAGGTGTGGGAGGGTGAACGATAATGATAATAATAATAATAGCATTTATTAAGCGCTTACTGTGTGCAAAGCACTGTTCTAAGCACTGGGGAAGTTACAAGGTGATCAAGTTGTCCCACAGGGGGCTCACAGTCTTCATTCCCATTTTACAGTTGAGGTAACTGAGGCCCAGAGAAGTTAAGTGACTTGCCCAAAGTCACACAACTGACAATTGGTGGAGCCGGGATTTGAACCCATGACCTCTGACTCCAAAGCCCGCGATCTTTCCACTGAGCCACGCTGCCTCTGTTACTTCAAGCCACTCTTTCCACTAGGCCACAGAAGCAGTGTGGCCTAATTGGAAGAGCACTGTGTTCTAATCCTGACTCTGCCACTCGTCCTCCTGAGTGACCTTGGGCAAGTAGGTCAACTTCTTTGTGCCTCCATTTCCTCATCCATAAAATGGGGATTCGGACTGTGAGCCCTATGCGGATCAGTGACTGTTTCCAATTTGATTGTCTTGTAGCTTCCCCAGGGCTTAGCACAGTGCCTGGCACACAGTAAGCGCTTTCAAATATTATTATTATTATCATCATTATTCAGTGACTTTGACCTAGATGGGAGGACATGGACAAATATGACAGAATTTATGAATAATAATAAGAAGAAGAAGAAAAAGAAGAATGATGATTGCATTTAAGTGCTCATTATGTGCTGAGCACTGTCCTAAGCACTAAGGGTAGATACAATAGAAGCAGACTGATCACAGTCCCTTGTCCTACACATTGCTCACAGTTTTATGAAGCCTATGTGTCAAGGCTGGAGTGGATGCAAGATATAATCAGGTAAAAAGATAAGTGCTTAGTACAGTGCTCTGCACACAGTAAGCACTCAATACGATTGAATGAATGAATCAGACACAATCCCTTCCCCACGTGGGGTTCACACCCTCCCTGCTGTTGCTTAATCAGTGGTATTTATTGAGCACTTACTGGGTGCAGAACACTGTACGGCACTGAGCTCTGCAGACAGCTTGGGCGAGTACAGTACAACCGAGTTGGTAGATGAGTTTCCTGCCCACAAGGCGCTTACAGTCTGGAACTCTCCCTCCCTACTCCTCCCACGATCCTCTGGTCTCCCTTCCTCTGAGCACTTGTGTCCTCCTGAAGTGTTTCTGGGAGAAATCTGTCACGTCTCTCACCTTGTATTCCCTATCTGCCTCCTTCACATCACCGACCTAAACACTTAACAGTGGGGCCTAGTGGAAAGAGCGCAGGACTGAGAGTCAAGGGACCTGGGTTCTAATCCCTGCTCTATCGCTTTCCTCCTGTATGAACTTAGGCAAGTCACTTCTCTGGCCCTCAGTTTCCTCAGTTGTAAAATAGGGATCTAGTACCTGTCCTTCCTCCCTCCCACTTAGCCCGGGAGCCCCATGAGGGACAGAGACAGTGTCCGACCTGGTTATCATGTATCTGCTCCAAACCTTAGAACAGTGCTTGACGCATAATAAAGGCTTAATAAATACCACACACAAAAATTTCCACAACCTCTGAACCTACTTCACTTATACACTCTGTTACTCTCCCTACCTGAGAAGCAGCATTCCTTAGTGGCAAGAGGCCAGGCTTGCGAGTCCGAGGACTTGGATTCTAATCCTGGCTCCGCCACTTATCGGCTGTGTGACCTTGGGCAAGTCACTTAACTTCTCAGGGCCTCAGTGACCTCGTATGTAAAATGGATTAAAAGTGTGAGCCCCACATGGGACAATCCGATTACCCTGTATCTACCCCAGCGCTTAGAACAGTGCTTGGCACGTAGTAAGTGCTTAACAAATGCCAACGTTATTATCATTATTATTAATTCATTTGCATGTCTGTCTTCCCCACTAGACTGTAAACTCCCTGGGGACAGGACTATTCTATTTATTTTATTTTGTTAATATGTTTTGTTGTCTGTCTCCCCCTTCTAGACCGTGAGCCCGTTGTTGGGTAGGGACCGTCTCAATATGTTGCCGAATTGTACTTCCCAAGCGCTTAGTACAGTGCTCTGCACACAGTAAGCACTCAATACGATTGAATGAATGAATGGCAAGGATTTCTTACTCTTTTGTGCTCTCCCAAGTCCTTAGTACAGTGCTTTGTAGACAGTAGAATTGAGTACCAACTCTGGCCTAGTTCTCTAACCACAACAAGCTTACAGTCTAGAGGGTCGAGCCATCTATTCTTTCATTCACTTATTCAAATATATTGAGGGCCTACACGTGACCAAACACTATAGCACTCAATGAATACCACTGATTGATAGATTGATTCCATTCCCCAGTTGCTAGGGACATGTCTTCCCCTCCATCCCCCATCACCTGGGGCATGGCATAGTGGACAGAGTCTCTGCCTGGGAGTCAGAAGGTTATGGGTTCTAATCCCAGCTCTGCTAGTTGTCTGCAGTGTGACACTGGGAAGTCACTTCACTCCTCTGTGCCTCAGTTACCTCATCCGTAAAATGGGGAAATGAGACTGTGAGCCTCACTTGGGACAAAGGACTGGGTCCAACCCGATTTGCTTGTATCCACCCCAGTGCTTGGTACAGTGACTGGCACAAAGTAAGTGCTTAACAAATACCATAATCATTATTATTATGTCTTCCTCTCCATCCCCCATCACCTGGGTCATTTCTCCCGCTCCACGGGCTTGGGAGTCACAGGACGTGGGTTCTAATAATAATAATGGCATTTATTAAGTGCTTACCATGTGCCAAGCACAGTTCTAAGTGCTGGGGAGGTTACAAGGTGATCAGGTTGTCCCACGGGGGGCTCACAGTCTTCATCCCCATTTGACAGATGAGGTCACTGAGGCCCAGAGAAGTGAAGTGACTTGCCCAAAGCCACACAGCTGACAACTGGCAGAGCCGAGATTTGAACCCATGACCTCTGACTTCTAATCCCCGTTCCGCCACTTGTCTGCTGTGTGACCTTGGGCAAGTCACTTAAGTTCTCTGTGCTTCAGTTACCTGATCTGTAAAATGGGGATTAAACTTGCGAGCCCCACGTGGAACAACCTGATTACCTTGTATCTACCCCGGCACTTAGAACAGTGCTTGGCACATAGTAAGCGCTTAACAAGTACTATAATTTTATTATATATTAATTATTATGTCTTCCCCTCCGTTTATATATATAAATATATTATTATTATAGTAATAATTTACTATAAATTATTATATATTAATTATTATGTCTTCCCCTCCATCCCCCATCACCTGGGACATGTCTTCTCCATCCTCCGTTACCTGGGACACGTCTTACCTTCCACCTCCCAGGCACTTGGGACGAGTGGTTTTCAAGCTCTGAAGATGATCTCTTGTGACTTCCAGGGTGGACAGTTCTGGTTTTACTGCCCTACAAGAGAACCATCAGGGTTCCAGCTCTGTCTTCAGAGGTCAGGGCCCTTACCATCCAATGCCAGCTTGCCAGCTTATTGGAAAGAGCCCGGGCTTGGGAGTCAGAGGTCATGGGTTCTAATCCTGGCTCTGCCACTTATCAGCTAAGTGACTTCGGGCAAGTCACTTAACGTCTCTGGGCCTCAGTTCCCTCATCTGTCAAACGGGGATTAAGACTGTGAGCCCCACGTGGGACTTCATTAACTTGTATCTATCCCAGCGCTTAGAACAGTGCTTGGCACATAGTAAGCACTTAACAAATACTGTTATTATTATTATTATATCTCTATTCTGCAAGACCTCTGGCACGGGTGGTTCAGGGGAGCTGGGGGAAGGGTCACCTGGGCTCAATCTCAGGATTAGAGAAGCAGCATGGCTCAATGGAAAGAGTCCAGGCTTTGGAGTCAGAGGTCATGGGTTCAAATCCCCACTCCGCCAATTGTCAGCTGTGTGACTTTGGGCAAGTCACTTCACTTCTCTGGGCTTCAGTTCCCTCATCTGTAAAATGGGGATTAAGACTGTGAGCCCACGTGGGACAAACTAATCACCTTGTCTCCCCAAGCGCTTAGAACAGTGCTTTGCACATAGTAAGCTCTTAACAAATACCATCATTATTATTATTATTATTATTGCCCCTTCCCTGGATTCAGAGTGGAAGCTGAAAGCCCAGACCTGTGGTCCAATGGAAAATGGTGGCCGCGTCCTGGCTCACCTACTAATTCTAATAATAATAATAATAATGATGGCATTTGTTAAGTGTTTACTATGTGCAAAGTACTGTTCTAATTCTAGCTCTTTGGTCACTGTTTCAGGTTGATCTTTTTCACCGGTGTGTTTGTTCTAGTCCTGCAAGGAAACCATGCAGTCCCCAAGTCGAAGGTATGGCTTCACCTCCTCCCTCTCATTTTCACCCCATTCCTGTACGGGAGAAGCAGCGTGGCCCAGTGGAAAGAGCCAGGGCTTTGGAGTCAGAGGTCATGGGTTCAAATCCTGGCTCCACCAATTGTCAGCTGGGTGACTTTGGGCAAGTCACTTAACTTCTCTGAGGCTCAGTTACCTCATCTGGAAAATGGGGATTAAGACTATGAGCTCCCCCATGGGACAACCTGATCACCTTGTAACCTCCCCAGTGCTTAAAACAATGCTTTGCACATAGTAAGCACTTAATAAATGCCATCATTATTATTATTATTACACACACTCATGAACTAGCCTATAACATCTCCTAGCACTAAATTACAGAGCTTTAACATATTCATTTATATTTATGACGATGACGGAATTTCTTAAGCACTTACTATGTGCCACGCACTGTTCTAAGTGCTGGGGGAGATATAAGGTAATCAGGTTGTCCCACATGGGGCTCCCAGTCTAAATCCCCATTTTACAGATGAGATGACTGAGGCACAGAGAAGTGAAGTGACTTGCCCAAAGTCACACAGCTGACAAGTGGCGGTGCTGGGATTAGAACCCATGACCTCTGACTCCCAAGCCCGGGCTCTTTCCACTGAACCACAGTGCTTCTATTTAGGTCCATCTTCCCCTCTAGACTCATTCTAAGCTCGTTGTAATGGCAGTAATAGTAGTAGTAATAGTTGTATTGGTAATAGGATTTATTGGCTGGAAGCTCCTTGTGGGCAGGAAATGTGTCTGTTATATTGTTATACTGTACTCTCCCAAGCGCTTAGTACAGTGCTTTGCACATAGTAAGAGCTCAATAAATACTATCGTTTGATTGAGATGCCATACTGTAAACTAAGCTTTTGGGGAGGATACATTTCCTGGTCATAAAGAGCTTTCACTCTTGCGGTGGAGACAAATTTACAAATAATCAAAATAAATCCTTGAATATACTACAATTAAATTACCATATATATGAACATGCTGATGATGCTGAAAAAGGTGGTGAGGATAAAGACTTCTTAATCAAAAATGATTCATCCTATATCATCCGGCAAATGTTAGGCCCGAGTTTTAGGCCTCAGGACTCCTAAATTCCTCTCAGTGGTTCACCCTGTCTCTAAAATGTTTACGTTCAAGCTCACATGAATGGAACTGAACCCCTGTTAATAAGGGGGCTAGCCTAAGATCATTATGGTCAGAGAACGTATCTGCTCATTCTGTTATATTGTACTCTTCCAAGCTCTCTGCACATAGTAAGCACTCAAAAAAATATCACTGATTGATTGAGTTTCATCATTTGAAATGCATCACCAAATGTATGGCCAGTCCCCAGAGATCTGTAGTCTGGACATAAGTTTGTTGTACTCGATGGTATTCATTAAGTACTTACAAGCAGCGTGGTCTAGTGGATAGAGCACGGTCCTGGGAGTCAGAAGGTCGTGGGTTCTAATCCTGGCTCCAGCGCTTGTCTGCGTGTGACCTTGGGCCAGTCACTTCACTTCTCTGTGCCTCAGCTCCCTCATCTGTAAAATGGGGATTGAGACTGTCAGCCCCACATGGGACAGGGCGCGTCTACAACTCAATTTGCTTGTAGCCACCCCCATGCTGAGTACGACTAGCATATATTAAGCTCTTAAATACTATAATAATAATAATGGCATTTGTTAAGTGCTTACTATGTGCAAAGCACTGTTCTAAGCGCTGGGGAGGATACAAGGTGATCAGGTTGTCCCACGGGGGGCTCACAGTCTTAATCCCCATTTTCCAGATGAGGTCCCTGAGGCCCAGAGAAGAAGTGACTTGCCCAAAGTCACCCAGTTGACAAGTGGCAGAGCCGGGATTTGAACCCATGACCTCTGACTCCAAAGCCCGGGCTCTTTCCACTGAGCCACGCTGCTTCTCTAAGCACTGAAGTGGCTGCTGTCTTCCCTGCCGTGCCACTCCATTCAATTCTTCAAATCCCAGCTCTGCCCATCGTCAGCTGTGTGACTTTGGGCAAGTCACTTCACTTCTCTGGGCCTCAGTTTCCTCATCTGTAAAATAATAATAATAATAATAGCATGTTAGGCGCTTACTATGTGCAAAGCACTGTTCTAAGCGCTGGGGAGGACACAAGGTGATTATTATTAGAGAGAGAGCAGGTATTTTCACCCTATGGTTAAGGAAATTAAGGCCCAGAGAAATTAAGTGACTCGGCCAAGGTCACACAGCAGGCAAGTGGCAGAGTTGGGATTAGAAGCTAGGTGCTCTGACTCCTAGACTTATGCTCCATTCACTAAGCCATACTATCTTTTCTTGAACAAAATCCTTTACGACCCAAGCGGTTTTCTAAGCAGGCTAACAAGACTTTCTTTTTCCCCATCCTGTCTCAAATTTAGCATGTCTGGGGGCAAAAAAAAGTCAGATAAACTGAAATCACGAGAATTAAGTATATGCTCTTCCCCCATTTCTTCAGGATAAAACGCAAAGAAAAACCCCAAACCAACTTTCCTTTGCAATCTCAAGATCCAGGTCCTTTAGGAAAACGTAGTTCTGAAAAGCTTCCCAGCAGTGGCTGAGCTGAATAAAAATCCATCTATTATCTGACACACCATGACTTCCCCTCAGCCTAACGCCAACAAAAAAAAAAGAAATAACCGTTCGCTTTCGGCCTGAAGATCAGTCCAGCAAGGAAAGGAGTCAGTGGGCCCTGGAGGCTGGAAGCTACAAGCTGAGGGAAACAGGGCAGCCAAACCTGGTTGGCTGAGTGTGTCAGTTTCAGGTTGTTGGGGGTGAGCCCATAATAATAATAATGACATTTGTTAAGCGCTTATTGGGTGCAAAGCACCGTTCTGCTACTTCCATTCATCAATCAATCGTATTTATTGAGCACTTACTGTGTGCAGAGCACTGTACTAAGCACTTGGGAGAGAATAATACAACTGTGTGCGTATTTATTACTGTATGTATTTATTTATTTATTTTAATTGTACATATTTTATTTATTTTATTTTGTTAATATGTTTTGTTTGGTTGTCTGTCTGTCAACCCCTTCTAGACGGTGAGCCTGCTGTTGGGTAGGGACCGTCTCTATGTGTTGCAAATTTGTACTTCCCAAGCGCTTAGTACAGTGCTTTGCACACAGTAAGCGCTCAAAAAATACTACTGAATGAATGAATGAACTGATACATTCCCTGATCACCACAAGCTTTATTTCTGGGGGAATACAGAGAATTTGGTCACCTTTTCCAGCGAGTCCCTCTCCCATTTTCCTGGAGGTGAACAAACAGTTCATGGCAGGGTAGGGGTTTTTTTTAATGCTAGTTATTGACTGCTTACTAGGTGCCGAACACTGGGGTGTTACAAGTTAGACTGGACACAGTCCCTGTCCCACATAGGGCTTACAGTCTAAGTAGGAGGGAGAATCAATCAATCGTATTTATTGAGCGCTTACTGTGTGCAGAGCACTGCACTAAGCGTTTGGGAAGTACAAGTTGGCAACACATAGAGACAGTCCCTACCCAACAGCGGGCTCACAGTCTAGAAGACTGTAGAACAGGTATTTAATCCCCATTTTACAGTTGAGGAACAGAGCAGAGAGAATTTAAGTGACTTGCCCAAGACCACAGAGGAAGTAATTGGCAGAACTGGGATTAGAACCCAGATACTCTAACTCCCAGCCCCGTCCTCTTTCCACTATGCGGTGCTGCTTCTCCCAGCTTCTCCCAGGATTAGGACGCAGATGATAATTAGTGGAGGATGAGAGGATTTGGGAATCCCTTTCCCTTCCATCCGTCCTAAGGCTTTGGACCTGTACTCTTACAATCAGTCAATGGTATTTATTGAATGCTTACGTGCAGAACACTGTACTAAGCACTTGGAAAAGCATGGCCTAGTGGAACGATCCTGGGTTTGGGAGTCAGAGGTTGTGGGTTCTAATCCTAGCCCCACCGCTTGTCAGCTGTGTGGCTTTGGGCAAGTCACTTCACTTCTCTGTGCTTCAGTTACCTCATCTGTAAAACGGGGATTAAGATTGTGAGCCCCATGTGGGACAACCTAATTGCCTTGTATCTACCCCAGCGCTTAGAACATTGCTTGGCACATAATAAGCACTTTAACAAGTACCAACATTATTATTATTATTACAATATAATGCAGTTGATAGTCTTGCTCCCTGCCCACAAGCTGATAGCCAAGAGGTGCAGATTCATACGGACTGTACGTATCTGTAGTTTATTTATATTAATGTCTGTCCCCACCCCCTAAACTGTAAGTGTGCTATGGGCAGGGAATGTGTCTGCTTATTGGTATATCGACCTCTCCCAAGCACTTAGTAAAATGTTTGGCACTCAGTAAGTGCTCAGTAAATATGACTGACTGACTGAATGTCACCTGATCCAATGCCCAGAAGATCAGATGCTGCAGGTATTTATCGCCTGTGCTCCTAGGCCATTCCAGCTTCTGGCCTAAGGTTATCCAATCTCCACCCTCCCCGCCTCCTCTGTACCCAATTTGTTTGGCGAGGGGCCGAGGGACACCTTCTGTATTTCCAGCTTGGGCTGTCAATCTAGCAGTTTTGGTTGTGGGGGCAGTATCCCACCCGCACTTCCGAGTTCTGCCTTAATGGCACGGGTGGTCACGAGGTAGCATTTGACCTTGAGATGGTGGGCACCCTGGGGTCACCTTGGGACTCTGAATCAGACCCCCATCCAGACAGGCTGCTCTGATCTCGGCCCTGCAGCCAGAGCTGACTCCCTCTGGCCTGGAACGCCCTTCCTCCTCATATCCTATCGACGATTACCCTCTCCCATTTCAAAGACTTATCGAAGGCACATCTCATTTCAAAGACTTATTGAAGGCACATCTCCCCCAAGAACTCTTCCCCTGACTAAGCCCTCCTTTCCTCTTCTCCCACTCCCTTCTATGTCACCCTGACTTGTTCCCTTTATTCATCCCTCCCTCCCAGCCCCACAGCACTTATAATAATAATAGTAATGGTATTTGTTAAGCACTTACTATGTGCAAAGCACTGTTCTAAGCGCCAGGGGAGTTACAAGGTGATCAGGTTGTCCCATGTGGGGCTCACAGTTTTAATAATAATAATGGAATTTATTAAGAGTTTACTATGTGCAAAGCACTGTTCTAAGCGCTGGGGAGGTTACAAGGTGGTCAGGTTGTCCCAAAGGGGGCTCACAGTCTTAATCCCCATTTTACAAATGAGGTAACCGAGGCACAGAGAAGTTAAGTGACTTGCCCAAAGTCACACAGCTGACAAGTGGCAGAGTCAGGATTTGAACCCATGACCTCTGACTCCAAAGCCCTGGCTCTTTCCACTTGATTCATATCTGTCATTTATTCATAGTAATGTCTGTCTCCCCCTCTAGACTGTAAGCTCATTGTGGGCAGGGAATGTGTCTGTTCATTGATATATTGTACTCTCCCAAACACTTAGTACAGGGTTCTGCACACAGTAAGCACTCCATAAATATTCATTCATTCAATTGTATTTATTGAGTGCTTACTGTGTGCAGAGCACTGTACTAAGCCCTTGGGAAATACAAGTTGGCAACATACAGAGTTGGTCCCTACCCAACAACAGGCTCAGTCTAGAAGGGGGAGACAGACAACAAAACAAAACATGCGGACAGGTGTCAAGTCATCAGAATAAATAGAATTAAAGCTAAATGTACATCATTAACAAAATAAATATGACTGACTGAATGAACAAATGAATGAATTTGAAAGCACCTCACCTCCCTTCAGAAGCAGGGCCACAGAAAGCCACTTCGGGGCTGTGGTGTTGCATCTGGGTCTGGTCATCAGGAGGGCGGGAGGGGGAAACGGACGAGATTCTCCTCACGACTTCTGGACACTTTCTCTGGCTCGTTGGAGACCCCAGCCCCCTCTGAAGTCCTCTAAATAATGCCAGAGATTGAGGAGCAGAAAGGAATTGAGTGTTTACTAAAGAGCTCTGTAGCCACCACAGAAACTTTAGATCTGAATCAGCTTTGGTCTCTGATTTTTGGAGCTGTAATAAAAAAAAGTTGCAAGTTACAGCCTCCTTTTATCCCCCAAACAACCCAATTTTCAAAAGCAGGGTTTCCCCAACGCAGGCAACTTGGAAGTCATTGGGGGCTTGAGGGTAGGGGGAGGCAGGAAGGGGAGAACTCCAGCAAAGAGCTAAGCAGTGTGGCTTAGTGGAAAGAGAATGGGCTTGGGAGTCAGAGGTCGTGGGTTCTAATCCTGACTCAGCCACTTGTCAGCTGTGTGACTTTGGGTAAGTCACTTAATTTCTCTGTGCCTCAGTTCCCTCATCTGTAAAATGGAGATTAAGACTGTGAGTCCCACATGGGACAACCTGATGACCTTGTATCTACCCCAGCGCTAAGATTAGTGCTTGGCATATAGTAAGCGCTTAACAAACACCATCATCATCTTCCTGAGATGGTTGCTTTCAAACGTCCCAGCCGCTGGCCACCACACCAGAAAATTTAAAGGACAATATCAGGGCTGGTCTGGCTCAGGGATTTATTTCCAGACAAAATTTATACGCTCATGGCCCCTTTAACCTTCTGGAGGCTTAGCAAACATTTCAAGAATTTCTATGACAGTCAGGAGGTGATGAGGGACCTCTGGTGTCTGACAAGTTTCTGGAAAGAAGCTCAAAGCCCTTTATAATCATGATCTTCATTAACCTCACAATGACTCTGTCAGGAGGAATTATCCTAATTTTACAGTCACAGAATCCGGTTAAGTGCCTAGTCCAGAGTATTAAACTCACTTCAATCAAATTAGCAGAGACCATTTTGCATTGACTTTATTGTACTGACTCTCACAAGTGCTTAGCACAGTGCCTGGCACACAGTGAATGCTCAAGAAATCCTAATGATTGGTTGACTGGTTTGAAGAGTCAATCAGTGGTATTTAGAGAATGCCTTTTGTGTGCAGAGTACCATATTGAGTGCTTGGAAAAGTACATTTCAATCAATCATTCATATTTATTGAGCCTTAGCTATGTGCAGAGCACAGTACTAAGCGCTAGCTCTCTTCCTCCCTTCAAAGCCCTACTGAGAGCTCACCTCTTCCAGGAGGCCTTCCCAAACTGATTCCCCCACCCTTTTCCTCTACTCCTCCTTCCCTCCCCATCGCCTCCACTCCCTTCCTCTGTCTTACCTCCTTCCCTTCCCCACAGCACCTGTGTATATATATGCATATTATTCTATTTTTTAAAGAGTACATATCTATAATTATAATTATCTATTTTGATGGTATTAACGTCTGTCTACTTGTTTTGTTGTCTGTCTCCCCCTTCTAGAATGTGAGTCCATTGTTGGGTAGGGATTGTCTATCTGTTCCTGAATTGTACTGTCCCAGCGCTTAGTACAGTGCTCTGCACACAGTAAGCGCTCAATAAATGTGATTGAATGAATGAATTAATTAAATTACTCATTCAACCATATTATTGAGTACTTACTGTGTGCAGAGCACCGTACTAAGCACTTGGAAGCATACAATGTAGCAATTGTAACAATTGTTTCCCTTCAAAGCCCTACTGAGAGCTCACCTCCTCCAGGAGGCCTTCCCAGACTAAGCCCCCCCTTCCTCTCCTCCCCCGCGCCCTACCTCCTTCCCCTCCCCACAGCACCTGTATGTTTGTACAGATTTATTACTCTATTTTACTTGTACATATTTACTATTCTATTTATTTTATTTTGTTAATATGTTTTGTTTAGTTGTCTGTTTCCCCCTTCTAGACTGTGAGCCCGCTGTTGGGCAGGGACTGTCTCTATATGTTGCCAACTTGTACTTCCCAAGCGCTTAGTACAGTGCTCTGCACACAGTAAGCGCTCAATAAATACAATTGAATGAATGAATGAACAATAAACTGACACATTCCCTGCCCACCATGAGCTTACAGTCTGGGGGGCGGAAGAGACAGAAATTAACATAAATAAATTACAGATATAAGTGCTGTGGGGCTGGGAGGGGGAGATGAATAGAGGGAACAAGTCAGGGTGATGCAGATGGAAATGGGGGAAGAAGAATGGAGGGTTTGGTCAGGGAAGGCCTCTTGGAGGAGATGGGCCTTTAATAAGACTTTGAAAGTGGGGAGAATAATTGTCTATCAGATTTGAGGAGGGAGGGCGTACCGGGCACGGTACGGGCCAAAGCGGGGCACGGGCAAGGGGTTAGCTGCAAGATAGATGAGATCGAGGTACAGTGAGAAAGTTAGAAATAGAAGAGAGAAGTGTATGGGCTTGGGAGAGTACAACAGAATTAGCAGACATGTTCCCTGCCCATAATGAGTTCACAGTCTGCAGTCTAACTTCACCCTATTCCCCCTCAAAAACACACACACAACTGAGAAGCAGCTGAGCAGAGTGTCTAAACTGCAGGCCTGGAAGTCAAAAGGTCATGGGTTCTAATCCCAGCTCTGCTACTTGTCTGCTGTGTGACCTTGGACAAATCACTTCCTATCTCTGGGCCTCAGTTCCCTCATCTATAAAATGGGGATTGAGACCGTGAACCCCACGCGGCTCACGGACTGTGTCTAATCTGATCTGCTTGTATCCACCCCAGTACTCAGTACAGTACCTGGCACATAGTTAAGTGCTCAACAAATACCATAATTATTACTACTGCATAGCTGCATCACACATTCAGTTGAGTCCCCACTCCCCAAATACTTAGGTACTCACTCATTCAATCATATTTATTATTCAATCGTATTTATTGAGCACTTACTGCGGGCAAAACACTGTACTAAATTGTAATCTGTCAATAAATGGTATTTATTAAGCACTTAATGTGCGCAGAGCACTATACTGTGTGCCACGAGCCCCTGGTTCGTACCAACCAGGATCTTCCTGGATCGGGGGAGCCTCGGTGACACGTAGTAGAAGTCAAACCACACCTCTGACCACCAAGGTTACTGGGGAAAGGTTTTAACTTCGTTTTACCAGAGTGAAAGTTAGTGACAGATACATACACTCACCCACTCCACCAAGGGTCCAGTCTGTGGTCAAAGGAGCCCGTTCTGCCAATGCTACTTCTTTCTGCTTCCAAGTGCTGCTCTCAGTGGGCTTCCTTCTTGCTTCACTGCAGGCTTCTGCTCCGGGTGCTCTTCATGCTATCTCCATGTACTTCCTCACGATTCAAAGCAACCACCTTTTACCTGCCTTAGGTGTCACAGGTGTGGCTCTATGTGGCAATCACTGATTGGTCCAGGCCCGTTACTGGGTAGAACAGGGAGAGAAAGGCCCATCATCATCATCAATCGTATTTATTGAGCGCTTACTGTGTGCAGAGCACTGTACTAAGCGCTTGGGAAGTACAAATTGGCAACATATAGAGACAGTCCCTACCCAACAGTGGGCTCACAGTCTAAAAGGGGGAGACAAAAGCAAACATACTAACAAAATAAAATAAATAGAATAGATATGTACAAGTAAAATAAATAAATAAATAGAGTAATAAATATGTACAAACATATATACATATATACAGGTGCTGCGGGGAAGGGAAGGAGGTAAGATGGGGGGATGGAGAGGGGGACGAGGGGGAGAGGAAGGAAGGGGCTCAGTGTGGGAAGGCCTCCTGGAGGAGGTGAGCTCTCAGTAGGGCCTTGAAGGGAGGAAGAGAGCTAGCTTGGCGGATGGGCAGAGGGAGGGCATTCCAGGCCCGGGGGATGACGTGGGCCGGGGGTCGATGGCGGGACAGGCGAGAACGAGGTGCGGTGAGGAGATTAGCGGCGGAGGAGCAGAGGGTGCGGGCTGGGCTGGAGAAGGAGAGAAGGGAGGTGAGGTAGGAGGGGGCGAGGTGATGGACAGCCTTGAAGCCCAGGGTGAGGAGTTTCTGCCTGATGCACAGGTTGATTGGTAGCCACTGGAGATTTTTGAGGAGGGGAGTAATATGCCCAGAGCGTTTCTGGACAAAGATAATCCGGGCAGCAGCATGAAGTATGGATTGAAGTGGGGAGAGACACGAGGATGGGAGGCATGAGAGACACGAGGCCAACTCCCTCCTTGCTTTCCCCCAACAGGCCCACCATCACCTGTCTCAGATAGAGCCCATCAGCCCCTTCCCCAGTCTCTTCCTTCTTGTCATTCACAGGATCACAAACAGTCATTAATAAGGCAGTTTGCTGTGGGCTCACCACACTAAGCACGTGGAAAAGTACAATAAACAGTGACATTCCCTGCTCCCAGCCTCACAGTCTAGCCCCTCCCTGGAACCACTGTGGTATTTGTTATAATAATAATAATAATAATAGCATTTGTTAAGCACTTAATCATTCATTCAATTCATTCAATCATATTTATTGAGCACTTACTGTGTGCAGAGCACTGTACTAAGTGTTTGGGAAGTACAAGTCGGCAACATAAAGAGACGGTCCCTACCCACCAACAGGTCACAGTCTAGAAGAGGGAGATAGTCAACGAAGTAAAACATGTAGACAGGTGACTACTATTTGCAAAGCACTGTTCTAAGCGCTGGGGGGGATACAAGGTCATCAGGTTGTTCCACTTGGGGCTCACAGTCTTAATCCCCATTCTACAGATGAGGGGACTGAGGACCAGAGAAGTGAAGTGACTTTTCCAAAGTCACGCAGCTGACAAGCGGTGGAGCCAGGATTAGAACCCATGACCTCTGACTCCCAAGCCCGGGCTCTTTCCACTGAGCCACACTGCTTCTCTATGAGTTTACTATGTCAGGCACTATTCTAAGTGCTGGAAAGGTACAAAATAATCCGTGTCCCACTCAGGACTCACAATCTAAGTCGGAGGGAGAACAGGTGTTGAATTCCCATTTTACAGATGAGGTAACTGAGGTACAGGCACATTAAAAATGATTGCCCAAGGTCACACAGCAGGCACGTGGCAGAGGCAGGATTAGAACCAAGGATCTCTGGCCCCCAGAACATGATCTTTCCACTAGGCCATGCGACTCCTAGGGCACTTACGTCATACGTTAAACTCTATTGCTTTCCGTACATTTGCAGTTTTTTCTTTTAGCATCTATATTCCTAGCTACTGTTGAACTGTCCCAGGGACTTAAGGCAGAGTAAGCAGCTAATAAATGCAATTGACTGATTGATCGATTTCGATAAAAGACAAGGTTTCCTTCCCTCAGGAACTTTAGCCCTTTCCCTCAGCGCCACCTCGGCTGAGCCATTAACCCCAGCCTGTGAAATAATAATTGTAATATTTTTTAAGTGCTTATTCTGTGCCAGGCATCGTACTAAGCACTGGGGTGGACACAGTAAACTAGGTTGGACCCAGTTCTTGTCCCACGTAGGACTCAAGGTCTTAATCCTGATTTTACAGAGAAGGGAACTGAGGCCCAGAGAAGTGAAAGTCACACAGCAAGTAACTGGTGGAGCCGGGATTAGAGCCCGCGATCTTCTGATTCCTAGGCCCGTGCTCTATCTATTAGGCCACACTGCTTCTCTATGTCTGTCCAGGGGCTGGCTGAGCATAGCGCTGGGTATCTCTGCCCGCAACAGGCCCGGATCTGAGTTCGAAGTAACCTCAGCCCACGCTGGAGCATGAGACCAGGAGATACTGGCATGGAAGCCCTGTGCGTGACCAAGCAATTCCACTGCAAGGGGGGATACCGGCCATTTCAAGGTCAAAATCTTGGAACTTGGAAGTGAGGGTGGGATCCCACCCCCCACGACCAAATCTGCTAGATTGACAGCCCGAGCCGGGAATACAGAAGGTGTCCCTCACCCCCGTGCCAATCAAATTAGATATGGAGGATGGGGGAGGGCAGAGATTGGATAAACTGAGGCTGGAAGCTGGTATGGCCAAGGGGCACAGGTGATAAATACCTGTCGCCTCTGACCTTTTGGGGTCAGAGCACCGAGACACGCAGCAGCAGCGGCCCATGTGTCTCTCTCTGCCCAGAAGGCCAGGTGCCCACTCTGCAACCAGAACCAACACACTGAGGCAAGGGCCGCGGGACGGGTGACTGTCTCGTCGGTGGGACCCAGGAGCCCCGCTGCTGATGGGAATCATGAGTGGATTCCTCCCATGTAGGAAGAGCACATGCTGAGAGCTAGCCGCCCACCAAGTGCGCGGGGAATGGAATGAATTCCTCCCATCTGGGAAAGTAAGTGGATTCTTCCCGAGTGCGAAGTGCACATGGGTGAGAGCTAGCCGCCTCACCCACGCGCGATTAACGTATGATTGTGTTCCTCCCGTTAGGGAAGCTCGAATATTGCTAATTGATTACATTCCTCCCGAAAGGGAAGCTCAATCCATTGCGCCTAAACAACTAAATAATTCAATCCGCCTAGCGGAATAAATTTTATATAAAACTCAGGCTTTTCGTCCCCAGCCTCTCTCTCTCTCTCTCTCTCTCTCTCTCGCCTTGCCGATCACTGAACGAACCCGTCCCCGGATGACAGGTGACTTGGCCTCAGTTCCCTCATCTGTAAAATGGGGATTGAGCCTGTGAGCCCCATAAGGGACATGGACTGTGTCAGACTCAATTTGCTTGCATCTACCCCAGCACTTAGTACAGTGCCAGGCACATAGGAAACAGTGTGGTTTAGTGGAAAGAGCATAGGCTTGGGAGTCAGAGGTTGAGGGTTCTAATCCCAGCTCCACCACTTATCAGCTGTGTGACTTTGTATTATCATTACATGTAATTATTACATAATTACAATAATATAGTTATTATATTATTATAAAGATAATTATTATAATGATTATTATTATTACTAAGTGCTTGGGAGAGCACAATATAATAATATAGCACACATTCCCTGCCCACTGCGAGCTTACAATCTACAGGGAGAGACAGACATCAATATAAATAAATAAAATTAAAAGTATGTACCTAAGGGTTGTTAAGTTGTGTGGGGGGGAATGAATAAATGGAGCAACTTCTCTGTGCCTCAATTACCTCATCTGTAAATTGGAGATGAAGACTGTGAGCCTCACGTGGAGCAACTTGATTACGTTGTATCTACTCCGGTGCTTAGAACAGTGCTTGGCACGTAGTAAGTGCTTAACAAATACCATTATTATTATTAAGAGAAGCAGCATGGCTCAATTGAAAAGAGCAAGGCCTTTGGAGTCAGAGGTCACGGGTTCAAATCCAGGCTCCGCCAATTGTCAACTGGGTGACTTTGGGCAAGTCACTTCACTTCTCTGTGCCTCAGTTCCCTCATCTGTAAAATGGGGATTAAGACTGTGAGCCCCCCGTGGGACAACCTGATCACCTTGTAACCTCCCCAGCGCTTAGAACAGTACTTTGCACATAATAAGCGCTTAACAAATGCCATCATTATTAAGTCAGTCGGAAGCAGCATGGCCTAGTGGAAAGACACTGGGAGTCAAAGGACCTGCATTCTAATCCTGGCTCCACCACGGACCTGCTGTGTGACCTTGGGCAAGTCACTTCACTTCTCTGTGCTTCAGTTCCCTCATCTAATAATAATAATTTTGGTATTTGTTAAGCATTTACTGAGTGCCAGGAACTGTAACAAAGTGCTGGGGTAGATTCAGGGAAAGCCTCCTGGATTTCAGGAGGGCTTTGAAGATGGGAGGAGCTGGGGTCTCATGGGCTTGAAGGGTGAAAACGTTCCAGATAAGGGGAAAGGCGCCTGCCCAGAGTCTGAAGACTTATGGCTTTTTTGCTCAATTCAGGACAAGAGGATGAGAAAGAAGCCAATCAGTCAATCAATGGTATCTACTGAGTGCTTACTATATGTAGGACACTGTACTGCGTGTCAGTCAGTCATATTTATGGAGCACTTAATATGTACAGAGTACAGTGCCTGGTACATAGTAAGCACTTAACAAATACCACAATTATAATTATTATTACTAAGAGCTTGGGAGAGTACAATATAATAATATAGCACACATTCCCTGCCCACCGCGAGCTTACAATCTAGAGGGAGAGACAGGCGTTAATATAAATAAATAAAATTAAAGATATGTACCTAAGGGTTGTGGGGTTGGGAGGGGGATGAATAAATGGAGCAAGTCAAGGAGATGCAGAAGGGAGTGGGAGAAGAGGAAAGGAGGGCTTAGTCAAGGAAGGCCTTTTGGAGGAGGTGTGCCTTGGGAGAGCACAGTACAACAGAATTAATTGAAAATATGTCCAAAACAGAGCTTCTTATCTTCCCACCCAAACCCTGCCCTCCCCCTGACTTTCCCATCACTGTAGATGGCACCACTGTCCTTTCTGTCTCACAAGCCCGTAACCTGTGTATATGTTTGTACAGATTTATTACTCTATTTATTTTCCTTGTACATATTTACTATTCTATTTATTTTGTTAGTGATGTGCATTTAGCTCTAATTCTATTTGTTCTGACAACTTGACACCTGTCCACATGTTTTGTTTTGATGTCTTTCTCCCCCTTCTAGGCTGTGAGCCCGTTGTTGGGTAGGGACCGTCTCTATATGTTGCCGACTTGCACTTCCCTAGCGCTTAGTACAGTGCTCTTCACACAGTAAGCTCTCAGTAAATACGATTGAATGAATGAATGAATGAAAATCCTTGACTCTTCTCTCTCATTCAACCCACATAATCAGTCCATCACCAAATCCCATCAGTCCCACCTTCACAACATCGCTAAAACCCACGCTTTCCTCTCCATCCATACTGCTACCACATAAATACAGTCACTCATTCTTTCCCACCTGGATTACTGCATCAGCCTCCTTGCTGACCTCCCAGCTTCCAGTCTCTCCCCACTCCAGTACATACTTTACTCAGCTGCCTGGATCATTTTCCTACAAAACTGTTCTGGACATGTCACCCCACTCCTCAAAAAACTCCAGTAGTTGCCCATCCAGCCCCATATCAAACAAAAACTCCTCTCCATTGGCTTTAAAGCTCTCCATCACCTCGCCCCCTCCTATCTCACCTCACTTCTCTCCTTCTACAACCCAGGCCGCACACTTCACTCCTCTAATGCTAGCCTTCTCACTGTACCTTGATCTCACCCGTCTTGCCGCCGACCCCTAGCCCACATCCTGCCTCTGGCCTGGAAACTCCTCCTTCCTCTAATCTGACAGACAACCACTATCCCCAGTTTCAAAGCTATATCTAAGGCTATATCTCCAAGAGACTTTCCCACTTTTCCTCATCTCCCACTCCCTTCTGCATCACCCTGACTTGCTAACTTTGCTCGTCCCCCTCCCAGTCCCAGAGCTCTTATGTACCAATCTGTAATTTTATCTATCCCTTTACTCTTCCCTCCTCCCAGCCCTAAAGCACTTAGAGAAGCAGCATGGCTCAGTGGAAAGAGCCCGGGCTTGGGAGTCAGAGGTCATGGGTTCTAATCTTGACTCCCCCACATGTCTGCTGTGTGACCTTGGGCAAGTCGCTTAACTTCTCTGAGCCTCAGTTACCTCATCTGTAAAATGGGGATTAAGACTGTGAGCCCCACGTGGGACAACCTGATCATCTTGTATTCTCCCCAGCGCTTCGAACAGTGCTTTGCACATAGAAAGCACTTAACAAATGCCATTATTATTAGTATTATTTACATATCTGTCATTTTATTTGTTTGTACTGATGTCTGTCTCCCCCACTCTAGACTGTGAGCTCATTGTGGGCAGGAATATCACTGTTTATTGTTATACTTTCCCGAGCACTTAGTACAGTGCTCTGCACATAGTAAGCACTCAATAAATACGAATGAATGAATGATTAGAAACCAGGTCATGACACCCAGCCATGTCAACCCTCTCCTCAAAAATCTCCAGTGGTTGCCTATCAACCTCCGTATCAAGCAAAAACTCCTCACTACTGGCCTCAAAGCTGTCCATCCCCCTTCCCCCTCCAACCTCACCTCCCTTCTCTCCTTCTCCAGCCCAGTCCACACCTTCCGCTCCTCTGCCACCACTAACCTCCTCACTGGACCTCGTTCTCTCCTGTCCCACCTTCAACCCCTGGTTCACCTCCTATCTCTGGCCTGGAATGCCCTCCCTCCTCACATCTGCCAAACTAGCACACTCTCTCCCTTCAAAGCCCTACTGAAAACTCACCTCCTCCAGGAGGCCTTCCCAGACTAAGCCCCCCTTTTCCTCTGCTCCTCCTCCCCTCCCCATCGCTGTGACCCACTCTCTTTTTCCCCCACCCCACAGCACTTGTGTATGCATGTACATATTTATAATTATAATTCTATTCATTTTTATTAATGATGTGTATATATCTATAATTCTATTTATTTATAATGATGCTACTGATGCCTGTTTACTTGTTTTGATGTCTGTCTCCCCCCTTCTAGACTGTGAGCCCGTGGTGGGCGGGGATTGTCTCTATTTGTTGCTGAATTGTAACTTCCCAAGGGCTTAGTAAAGGGCTCTGCACACAATAAGCGTTCAATAAATATGATTGAATGAATGAATGAAGGTCCTTCTGAATCCCAGGCCTGTGCTCTATCCACTGAGCCACGCTGCTTCAGAATTACCTCACTCTCTGCTAATCCCTATGCTGGAGAGCTTGAGTCAGGGGGCTGGGCAGGTCCAGTGATCAATCAATCAATCAATCGTATTTATTGCGCGCTTACTGTGTGCAGAGCACTGTACTAAGGGCTTGGGAAGTACAAGTTGGCAACATATAGAGACAGTCCCTACCCAACAGTGGGCTCACAGTGATGCCTGGGCAATATAAAAGAGCAGGAAAAGCAGTAATGCAGTCCCCTCCTCCCCCTCCCCATCCCCCCCCCCACCTTACCTCCTTCCCCTCCCCACAGCACCTGTATATATATCTTTGTATGTATTTATTACTCTATTTATTTATTTATTTTATTTGTACATATCTATTCTGTTTATTTTATTTTGTTAATATGTTTTGTTTTGTTCTCTGTCTCCCCCTTCTAGACTGTGAGCCCACTGTTGGGTAGGGACCGTCTCTATATGTTGCCAACTTGTACTTCCCAAGCGATCAGTACAGTGCTCTGCACACAGTAAGCGTTCAATAAATACGGTTGAATGAATGAATGAATAATGAGGGGTGGGGGCTTTGGGGATGGGGGAGTCTCTCCAGAGCGCTCCACCACGGATCCACCCACCTATCAGTTTCCTATTGATTTTCTCCTTCTTTCCAGGTCCTGTTGAACAATGGAAAGGACAGCTCCTCTGAACAGGACACTAATGAGCCAATGTACGTACATTTTAGCTGCATTTAAAGACTTTCTCTGCCTCTCATTTCCTCTCCAGAAAATCAGCCTCGTTCAACCTCTACTACATTTCCGTTCATTTTCACTCTCTCTGACAATCTAATACGTTAAACGATTAGGCGGCGAGAAGCACCTCTAAACCAAAGGACGGCAAAACAAAGTAAGATGAATTTTCTATTGTGGAACTCTTCCGCGATAGAGGAAAGTCTCTCCCTCCTTGAGAATCAATATCTTTAATAGGTTCCCACATAACACAGGGTATTTATTAAATTGGAAAAAAAAATAAACCTGGGGTTAGAGATTAATGAGCAATTAGCCTCGGGCAAAGTCATCCAAACTGTCTTTTTTTCCTCTTCCAACATCCCCAAGTGAGGCCATTAATTACTGAACGATTGTTTCGTTCAAGAGAAAACCCAGGCTAGTGGAATTGGCTGGGATGAAAGGGTTTTAAGCCAAGTTGGCACGTCTCTGTTGTTTGCTTGCTTGTGGTCCTGCTCTACTGAGCTCTGGATAGGAGAGACAGTCACCAGGACGAAGGCAGGCATGCGCGTGCATTCTGATGGACTTTCGGGTGGCCCAGACTCCCATGGCCTTCAAGTTGCACAGCTGGCTATCTGGCTTGAAAAAATTCAGCCATTCTCATTGACTTCTCCTAAGAGCCCAGGCTTGGGAGTCAGAGGTCATGGGTTCAAATCCCGGCTCCACCAATTGTCAGCTGTGTGACCTTGGGCAAGCCACTTAACTTCTCTGGTCCTCAGTTTCCTCATCTGTAAAATGGGGATTAAGACTGTGAGCCCCACGTGGGACAACCTGATCACCCTGTGTCCTCCCCAGAGCTTAGAACAGTGCTTTGCACATAGAAAGCACTTAGATGCCATCATCGTTATTATTATTATTATTCATTCATTCATTCAATTGTATTTAGTGAGCGCTTACTGTGTGCAGAGCAGATATTCATGAACTAGATTTTAATGAGTTTCCCATGGCTTGTTGTCTATTTGCAAACATCAAGTTGCCTTTCTCTCCTCTGGGAGATTTGAAAGTACAATTCAACAAAGAGAGACAATCCCTGCCCACACCGGGCTTTACAGTCTCGAAGGAGGGTGGGACAGGCATCAAAACAAGTAAGCAGGCATTAATGTAAATAAATAAATTAGTAGATAAATAAATAAACAAATAAATATGAGAGTGACATGTTTTTCGAGATGGAGATTTTCTCCTTCCCATTCTTCAATTTGTCTCCAGTAATCCAACAGTGGTATTTATCGAGCACTTACTGCATGCTGAGGACTATATTAAGCACTTGGGAGAGCATGACAGAATTAGTGGGCACAATTATTGCCTTCAAGGAATTTATGGTCTAGCAGGGTGGTAAGGCGATAACATTTTGAAAAATCACGTTGAGGGTTGTGGGGAGGTCTTGGAAAGCAACCAGTCAAAACCACTTTACTGCACAAAGCCAGTTTCAGACTAATCTCCACACTCTCAGTGCTTGTCTGCTGAGTGAACTTCATTTCACTTCTCTTCTCTGTGCCTCAGTTCTCTCATGTGTAAAATAGGAATTAATAATAATAATAATGGCATTTATTAAGTGCTTACTATGTGCAAAGCACTGTTCTAAGTACTGGGGAAGTTACAAAGTGATCAGGTTGTCCCACGGGGGGGGGGCTCACAGTCTTAATCCCCATTTTACAGATGAGGGAACTGAGACCCAGAGAAGTTAAGTGACTTGACCAAAGTCACACAGCTTATAAGTGGCAGAGCCGGGATTTGAACCCATGACCTCTGACTCCAAAGCCTGTGCTCTTTCCATTGAGCCACACTGCTTTTTTGTGAGACTAAGACTGTGAGATTAAGGCTGTGAGACCCATGTGGTACATGGACCGTGACCTACCTGATTAGCCTGTATCTTCACCAGCGCTCAATACAGTGCCTGAGACATAGTAAGTGCTTAACATTTAAAAAAAAAAAAGGATACTAGGGGGTGTCCAGCTCCTCACACACCTGAAGTTTGAACTTAATGACAAGGATGTGCTATCCCAACAGTTCCCTCTGGGTTGACTGGAAACAGTGGGAATATTTGCACTTCCCAGGGACCGAAATGATGGCTTTGCCAAGATTCCAAGAGTTTTCCTGGTTTCTGATAGTAATAATTGTGGTATTTGTTCAGTGCTTACAATGTGCCTGGCACTGTACTAAAAACTGGGTTAGATACAATGTAATCAGGTTGGACACAGTCTCTGTCCCATGTAGCGCTCAAAGTCTTAATCCCCATTTTCCAGATGAGGAAACTGAGGCATGGAGAAGTGAAGTGATGTGCCCAAGGACACAGAGCAGATAGATGGCAGAGACAGTATTAGAACCCAGGTCCTTCTGCTCCCGGGCCTGTGCTCTAACCACTAGACCACACGGTACCTCCGTAAGCCAAAACCAAAGGTTATGCTGGACACAACTCTGAAGGCTCCTCCTCTAGAGAAGGAGCAGATTTTCATGAACTAGATTTTCGTGAGTTTCCCACGGCTCGTTGTCTATTTGCAAACATCAAGTTGCCTTTCTCTCCTTCCGGGAGCTTTGAGTAAGTAGCAATTGAGCCACGCTCAGCTGTAATTGAGCCCTTCTCTGACTGAAAAGTGAGCATCTTTGGAAAGTATATGAGCTCTGCCTGGCCTCCGGATGATCTTACTGGTCCTTCATGCTTTAGGGTTTGAAAACTGGGCCCAGGCGATGGCTGCTGTAGCCACCGGAGCTGGATTCCAGCCTTGCTTATTCCAAACCTGACAGTTTCCCAGCTGAGTTAAAAAGATCCAAAATGGCAGCTTTCTGGCCTATTAATCATCATCATCATCATCAATTGTATTTATTGAGCGCTTACTGTGCGCAGAGCACTGTACTAAGCGCTTGGGAAGTACAAGTTGGCAACATATAGAGACAGTCCCTACCCAACAGTGGGCTCACAGTCTAAAAGGGGGAGACAGAGAACAAAACCAAACATACTAACAAAATAAAATAGAATAGATATGTACAAGTAAAATACATAAATAGAGTAATAAATATGTACAAACATATATACATATATACAGGTGCTGTGGGGAAGGGAACGAGGTAAGATGGGGGGATGGAGAGGGGGACGAGGGGGAGAGGAAGGAAGGGCTTAGTCTGGGAAGGCCTCCTGGAGTAGGTGAGCTCTCAGTATGGCCTTGAAGGGAGGAAGAGAGCTAGCTTGGCGGATGGGCAGAGGGAGGGCATTCTACGTGCCAGGCAAATGATAATAATAATAATGATTGCATTTGTTAAGCACTTACTATGTGCCAAGCACTGTTCTAAGCACTGGGGGGAATACAAGGTGATCAGGTTGTCCCACGTGGGGCTCACAGTCTTAATTCCCATGTTACAGATGAGGTAACTGAGGCTCAGAGAATAATAATAATAGTAATAATGGAATTTATTAAGTGCTTACTATGTGCAAAGCACTGTTCTAAGTGCTGGGGAGGTTACAAGGAGATCAGGTTGCAACAGCGCTTTGCACATAGTAAGCACTTAATAAATGCCATCATTATTATTATTATTATTAAGCATAGTAAGCATAGTGCTTACTATGTGCAAAGCACTGTTCTAAGAGCTGGGGAGGTTACAAGGAGATCAGGTTGTCTCATGGGGGGCTCCCAGTCTTAATCCCCATTTTACGGATGAGGTCACTGAGGATCCGAGAAGTTAAGTGACTTGCCCAAAGTCACACAGCTGACAACTGACAGACTCGGGATTTGAACCCATGACCCCAGACTCCCAAGCCCGTGTTCTTTCCACTGAGCCACGCTGCATATGTGCCAGGCGTTGTTCTGAGTGCTAGGCCTGTCCTCTCCCAGTCCCGATTTCCCATACTAACCATCCTTCCCCACTTCCGCTTCCTGGACTCAAAAAGAAAAGCATTTTTTCGTTTGTTTTTTTATTTGTCACTTGTTAAGCACTTAGTATGTGCCAGGCACTGTATACTAAGCATTAAGGTAGATACCAGCTAATCACATTGGACACGACCCATGTCCCACATGGGGCTCACAGCCATTTTACAGATGAGGAAACTGAGGCCCAGAGAAACAGAGTGACTTGCCCCAGGTCACACAGCAGACAAGGGGCGGTGCCGGGATTAGAACCCAGGTCCTTTTTTACTCCCAGGCCCATGCTCTATCCATTAGGCCGTGCTGTTTCTTAAAAGTTGGCTCCAGGTTACCCAGGACGGGTGAAAGAGTCTGCGTAACTTTCCAGAGTGAATAATTTCCAACCAGGGGGAATCTTGGGCACTGAGAAAATCCAACCCATTAAAATCAATCAATGTTATCTATTGAGCATTCACTGTCCAGAACGCCGTACTGAAGGTTGGGAGAGTATAATATAAGAGTATAATATAATACAAGGCCCTGCTGAGAGCTCACCTCCTCCAGGAGGCCTTCCCAGACTGAGCACCTTCCTTCCTCTCCCCCTTGTCCCCCTCTCCATCCCCCCCTTCTTACCTCCTTCCCTTCCCCACAGCACCTGTATATATGTATATATGGTTGTACATACTTATTACTCTATTTATTTATTTATTTACTTTACTTGTACATATCTATCCTATTTATTTTATTTTGTTAGTATGTTTGGTTTTGTTCTCTGTCTCCCCCTTTTAGACTGTGAGCCCACTGTTGGGTAGGGACTGTCTCTATATGTTGCCAATTTGTACTTCCCAAGCGCTTAGTACAGTGCTCTGCACATAGTAAGCGCTCAATAAATACGATTGATGATGATGATGATGATGATAAGAGAATTGGTAGACATGTTCCTTGCTGTTTGCTTTCCCTTTTGTGTTGTCTAGGTACCTCAATCTGTGACCTTTGGACACTTGATATTCTCCCCTCGCCCAACTCCTCAGCACTTATGTACATATCTTTAAATTTTATATTATAAATTACTTATTTATTCATATTAATGTCCAGACTGTAGGCTCATTATGGGCAGAGGATGTGTCTCCTAATTACGCTCCCAAGTTCTTAGTACAATGCTCTTCACATAGTAACGCTCAATAAATACGACTGATTGATTGATTGCCCGCAAGAAGCTTTCAGTCTAGCTTCCAGTCTGCTCCTTTAAATCCATCTTTAAATAATAATAACAATAATTATGGTATTTGTTAAGCGCTTACTATGTGCCACGCATTGTACTAAGCGCTGGGGTGGATACGAGCAAACTGGGGCTCACAGACTCAATCCCCCTTTTACAGATGAGGTAACTGAGGCACGGAGAAGTAAGTGACTTGCCCAAGATCGCATAGCAGACAGGGGGTGGAGCTGAGATTAGAACCCGTGACCTTCTGGCTCCCAGGCCCGCTCTAACCATTAGGCCATGCTGCTTTCTAAAGAAGGTGGCTCTGGGAGGCTTCGGGATCTCATGAGTCTGCTTTTCTTGGACTTTTTGTCCATTGCCCTGTTGTTCCAGATGGCCAACTCCACTGACTCAACTGCCCAGTCCCTTCTCCAGAAAGGAATGACAACTCTGAGAGCCGAGATCATTCATTTATTTCAGAAAAGCAGTATGTAGCAGATAATACCCAGTCCTGGGAGGCAGAAGGTCCTGGGTTCTAATCCTGACTCCGCCGCTTGTCTGCTGCGTGACCTTGGGCAAATCATTTCATTTCTCTGGGCCTCAATCAATCAATCAATCAATCAATTGTATTTATTGAGCACTTACTGTGTGCAGAGCACTGTACTAAGCGCTTGGGAAGTACAAGTTGGCAACATATAGAGACAGTCCCTACCCAACAGTGGGAAATGAAGATTGAGACTGTGAGCCCCACATGGGACAGAGACTGTGTCCAATCCGATTTGCTTGTATCTACCCCATTGCTTAGTACAGTGTCTGGCACATAGTAAGCGCTTAACAGATATCATTTCAGTGTGGCTCAAAGGGAAGACTGAGGGCAAGCAGAGATTGACTTTTAAAACCTCTGCTTCCCTAGAGCAACAGATGTTTTTGAAAAATATTCCCGATTCCATGGAGCTTGGCTTCTGTGACTCATTGCAGGTGTAGTTCAAGTACCTTGGCTTCCCCATTTTTCTCACCTCACCCCTGGGAAGAAACGTGAGTTAGCAGATAGCAACTTACCTGATGTGTGACTTTGGGCAAGTCACTTAACCTGTCCAGGCCTCAGTTTCCACAAATGTAAAATGGGGATTAATATCTGCTCCCCTTCCTACTTAGACTATGATCCCTGGGTGAGACAGGGACTGTGTTCAAACTTGATTATCTTGTAGCTACTCCATTGCTTAGTACAGTACTTGGCACATAGTAAATGTTTAACTACCACAATTTTTTTTTAATTAGTACCAGGCTTTCTATGGAGATGGCTTACATCAGTATGTGTGTATATATGTACACATAAATATAATTACCATATGTGTATGTGTATATATATATGATGATGATGATGATTGGTATTTGTTAAACGCTTACTATGTGCAAAGCACTGTTCTAAGCACTGGGGAGATTACAAGGTGATCAGGTTGTCCCACGGGAGGCTCGCAGTCTTAATCCCCATTTTACAGATGAGGGAACTGAGGCCCAGAGAAGTTAAGTGACTTGCCCAAAGTCACACAGCTGACAAGTGAAGGAGCCAGGATTTGAACCCACGACCTCTGACTCCAAAGCCCGTGCTCTTTCCACCGAGCCACGTTGCTTCTCTGTTTAACAAGAGCTTCTTGTTTCTAACTTCTAGTCTTCCAAGAGGCCTTCCCTGACTAGAGAAGCAGCGTGGCTCAGTGGAAAGAGCTTGGGCTTTGGAGTCAGAAGTCATGGGTTCAAATCCTGGCTCTGCCAATTGTCAGCTGTGTGACCTTGGGCAAGTCACTTCACTTCTCTGGGCCTCAGTTCCTTCACCTGTAAAATGGGGATTAAGACTGTGAGCCCCATGGGGGACAACCTGATCACCCTGTATCCCCCCAGCGCTTAGAACAGTGCTTTGCAAATAGTAAGCGCTTAACAAATATTGTTATTAAACCCTCATTTCCTCTTTTCCCACTCCTTTCTGTGTCACCCTGATTCTCTCTCTTTATTCAGTTTTATTCACTGCACTTATGTACACATGCACTTATATTGTACTCTCCCAAGCGCTCAGTAGAGTGTTCTGCACTCAGTAAGTGCTCAATAAATACAATTGATTGATTATCATATTTATTGAATGCTTACGGTGTGCAGAGCAATGCAATGAGTGCTTGGAAGAGTACAGGATAACGGAGTTGGTGGACATGTTCCCTGCCCACAAGGAACTTCCAATCTAGAGAACTGTAACACTTCATGACTCTAAAACATGTTTCATTGTTCTAGGGATTTGAACCTAGATCCACTGGAAAAAGACACCCTCATGAAGGCATTTTATCCTGAAGTCCCGGCTTTCCATGCCCTTACAGGTATGAACAGACCAAACATCAGGTTTTCCTGGGTGTATCAACCAAAAGAAAGTGGAGAAGCAGCTTGGCCTACTGGAAAGAGCACAGATCTTGGAGTCATAAGGGCCCGAGTTCTAATCCCGTCTCCGCCAATTGTCTGCTGTATGAACATGAGCAAGTCACTTTACCTCTCTGTGCCTCAGGCACCTCATCTGTAAAATGGGGGGTTAAGACTGTGAGCCCCACGTGCGACATGGACTTTGTCCACTCTGATTATCTTGGATCTATTACCCCGGAGCTTAGTACAGTGCCTGGCACAGACTAAGCGCTTAACAAATGCCATAAGAAAAAATGGGTGAGTCAGTAGTAACAGGACTTGCTAAACATTTCCTACAGTAGAGCTCTAAGTTGGGCTCTTGGGGAACTTTCAAAAGTGAAGGACTGAGCCCCCTGTTTCCT
Organism: Tachyglossus aculeatus; assembly: GCF_015852505.1. NCBI lineage: Eukaryota > Metazoa > Chordata > Mammalia > Monotremata > Tachyglossidae > Tachyglossus > Tachyglossus aculeatus. The sequence continues at coordinate 11,859,115 of NC_052068.1, forward strand.
CTCCTCCTCCCCATCCCCCCCCACCCTACCTCCTTCCCCTCCCCACAGCACCTGTCTATGTTTGTACAGATTTATTACTCTATTTATTTTACTTGTACATCTTTACTATTCTATTTATTTTGTTAATGACGTGCATTTAGCTTTAATTCTATTTGTTCCGATGCCTTGACACCCGTCCACATGTTTTGTTTTGTTGTCTGTCTCCCCCTTCTAGACCGTGAGCCCGTTGTTGGGTAGGGGCTGTCTCTATCTGTTGCCAACCTGTACTTCCCAAGTACTTAGTACAGTGCTCTGCACACAGTAAGCGCTCAATAAATACGATTGAATGAATGAATGAACAATCCCTGCTCTCGAGGAGTTTACACTCTAAATAGGGAGGCAGTAGACATAGATTTCACCTCTCAGGGTTGCACCTGGAGAGTTTCCAGTCTTGGCTACGGGAGGGAGAGTCAAGCAGAGGCCTGTCCATTCCATTCCTAGCTTGGCCAGTGGTTAGCGAGTGGAAGGCAATCTGCTACAAGTCAAAACTCACACGTGCTGGGCCTCAGCACCACGAGAGAGAGTCGAGGGCAGAGACTCAAGTTTACTGCACGGAAGGAGGCAATGGTAAACCACTGCCATATTTTTACCAAGAAAACTGTTTGGATCCACTACCAGAACGATTGCAGGAGGAGATGGGGCGTTCTGGGAGAGATGTTGCCAACTTGTACTTCCCAAGCGCTTACTACAGTGCTCTGCACACAGTAAGTGCTCAATAAATACGATTGATGATGAGGATGATGTGTCCATGGCGTCGCTATGGGTCGGAGATGACTCGACAGCATAAGACAACAACAACGGCAAGACACAGATTGGTGAATGCACCGCAGGTAAGAGAGAGTGGAGGACAGGTTCATCGGCCTATAGCCTAGACTTGAGTGGATACACAACACAGTCACCAAAAAAAATACCAGATTGCAAGGTGATGGTGGGGATGGCCTATCCATGAAGTTCGTAGGAAGCGATGAGGAAACGTCTCCTGGTGGAGGTGGCAGTTTTGGAGGGCTTCAAGGCCTCTAGATTGTAAGTTCGTTGTGGATGGGGAATGTGTCTACCACCTCAGCTGTATTGTACTCTCCCAGTGAATAAATAAGAAATAATGATGGCATGTGTTAAGCACTTACTATGTGCAAGGCACTGTTCTAAGTGTTGGGGAGGTTACAAGGTGATCAGGTTGTCCCACTGGAGGCTCACAGTCTTAATCCCCATTTTACAGACGAGGTAACTGAGTCACAGAGAAGCTAAGTGACTTGCCCAAGGTCACACAGATGACAACTGGAGGAGACGGAATTTGAACCCATGACCTCTGACTCCCAAGCCCGTGCTCTTTCCACTGAGCCACGCTGCTTCTCCTAAGTGCTTACTTTGATGCTCTGCACACATTTAGAGCTCAATAAATACCACTGATTGAAGGATTGATTGACTTTGAGGGTAGAGTTCTCTACCAGAGTTTGCCTGTGTGGTGGCAGCATCAGATGTAGTCAAGGCTTTTGAGTACTATGCATTCGTTCACTCAATCGTATTTATCGAGCACTTATTACAGAGCACTATAATAAGTGCTTGGGAGAGTACAATATAAAAACTAACGGACACATTCCCTGCTCATAGCGAGCTCACAGTCTAGAGGGGGAGATAGACATTAATACACATAAATAAATAAGCTACAGATATATACAAATGTGCTGTGAGGATGAGAGGGAGGATGAAAAAAGGTCAGGTTAAGGTGATGCAGAAGGGAGTGGAAGAAGAAGGCTTAGTCAGGAAAGCCTTCTTGGAGGAAATGTAACTTTGGGGAATTTGGTCCACGTTCCATTTTCTCCTTCTCCTTTCTTTAAATAATGCCTTGAATCTATGCAGCACTTGAGCCCGTTGTTGGGTAGGGACCATCTCTATATGTTGCCAACTTCCCAAGCGCTTAGTACAGTGCTCTGCACACAGTAAGCGCTCAATAAATACGATTGAGTGAATGAATGAATGAATTTTCCAAAGCTCTTCTGCATTATCATCTCCTTTTTTCCCTCACGACGTCCCCCAGGGTTAGGGAGAGGTGAGTATTATTCTTCTAGACTGTGAGCCCACTGTTGGGTAGGGACCGTCTATATGTTGCCAACTTGTACTTCCCAAGCGCTTAGTACAGTGCTCTGCACACAGTAAGTGCTCAATAAATACGATTGATTGAGTCTCCCCAGTTTAGAGATGAGGAAACTGAGGCCCAGATAGATTAAGTGACTTGCTCGTAGTCACACAACAGGCCAGTAGCAGAATCAGAACTCGAACTTGGGTCTTTTGACTCCCAGGCCTGGCTCCGCTAGGCCATGCTCCCTGCCAAACTGATCAATGGTAACAAACTGACTGATCCATCAGTCGATGGTATTTATTGAGTGCTGTGTGCAGGACACTGTACTAAATCCGAGAGAGAGTACAATACAATGGAGTTGGTAGACACAATCCCGGCCCACACAGATTCTAGACTGTGAGCCCAGTGTGGGCAGGGATTGTCTCTCTTTGTTGCTGAACTGTACTTCCCTAGCGCTTAGTACAGTGCTCTGCACACAGTAAGCGCTCGATAAATACGTTTGAATGAATGAATGAATAGATGGTTTAGGGTCTCCGTGACTGTGAATGAAACTCGAAGCAGATCAATGTCATTTTCTCCTGAGCTAGACTGAAGAGAAGGCTGAGTTATCAGGGCCTTCCCAGACTGAGCCCCCTCCTTCCTCTCCCCCTCCCAATCCCCCGGGCCCTACCTCCTTCCCCTCCCCACAGCACCTGTATCTATGTTTGTACAAATTTATTACTCTATTTATTTTACTTGTACATATTTACTATTCTATTTATTGTATTTTGTTAATATGTTTGGTTTTGTTGTCTGTCTCCCCCTTCTAGACTGTGAACCCGCTGCTGGTTAGGGACCATCTCTATATGTTGCCGACTTGTACTTCCCAAGCGCGTAGTACAGTGCTCTGCACACAGTAAGCGCTCAATAAATACGATTGAATGAATGAATCAGGGGCTATAGTAGGTGTTCAAGAAGTGAATAGCCAGCGTGTGGGAGCTTTTCAAATAAACGGGGATGTGGAGGAAGAGGGGGTGAAACACTGGCTGGATAAGTTGGGACCAATTCCAGGGCAAAAGTCATGCAGCCATGATTGCCTGTTTCCTTTTCTCTCCTACTAAAACCCAATCCACACACTTTGCTCCTCTAATGCTAACCTTCTCACTGTACCTCGATAATCATAAGTATGATATTTGTTGAACGCTTACTATGTGTCAAGCACTGTACTAAGCGCTGGGGTGGATACAAGCAAATCGGGTGGGAAACAGTCCCTGACCCACATAGGGCTCACAGTCTCAATCCCCATTTTACAGATGAGGGAACTGAGGCCTAGGGAAGTGAAGTGACTTGCCCAGGGTCACGCAGCAGACAAGTGGCAGAGCCGGGATTAGAACTCATGACCTTCTGACTCCTAAGCCTGGTCTCTATCCACTACATCATGCTGATTCCCACTAAAAATATAATGGTATTTGGTAGGCGCTTACTTTGTGCCAAGCACTATTTTAAGTGCTGGGCTAAATACAAGGTAATCAGGTTGTCCCACTTGGGGCTCGCAGTCATAATCCCCATTTTTCCAATGAGGTAACTGAGGCACAGAGAAGTGAAGTGGCTTGCCTAAGGTCACACAGCTGACAAGTGGCAGAGCAGGGATTAGAACACACGATCTCTGACTCCCAAGCCCCTCCTCTTTCCACTAAGGCACACTGCTTCTCTGCTTCTCAATCTCGTCTACCTTACCGCCGATCTCTTGCTCACATTCATTCATTCAATCGTATTTATTGAGCGCTTACTGTGTGCAGAGCACTGTACTAAGCGCTTGGGAAGTACAATTTGGCAACATATAGAGACAGTCCCTACCCAGCAGTGGGCTCACATCCTGCCCCTAGCCTGGAATGCCCTCCTCCTCATATCCGACAGACAGTGACTCTTCCTTCTTTCCAAGCCTTATTGAAGGTCCATCTTCTCCAAGAGGCCTTCCCTGACTTAGCCCTCCTTTCCTCTTCTCCCACTCCCTTCTGCATCACTCTGACTTGTTCCCTTTGTTCTTCCCCCCTCCCAGTCCCACAGCACTCATGTCCATATCTGTCATTTATTTATTTTCATTAATGCCTCTCTTCCTTCTAGACTGTGAGCTCTTTGTGGACAGGAGATGTATCTGTCCATTGTTGTATCGTGGAATGGTCTGTTCATTGCTGAATTGTATTCTCTCAAGCACTTAGTACAGTGCTCAATAAATACAATTGACTCACCGATTGACTGACTAAAATGATGATTAATTGCCTGTCCTCCCTCCTACTTCAGTTGTGAGTTTCACATGGGACAGGAACTATGATTGACCTGATTAACTTGTATCTACCCCAGTACTTAGAACAGTGGTTGGCACTTAGTAAGTGCTTAACAAATAACAGTTATTATTTCTGCATCTACCCCGGTGCTTCATACAGTGCTTGTCACAAAGTAAGCATTTAACAAATACACAATTATCATCATCACCATCATTGTTATTATTATCATCAATATCATATAAATTGATAATTTCATTAGTACAGACTGAAAGGGCATTTATTGAGTCCCTTGGGGTGTAATGCACTGTACTACTACTACTAATAATAATGATGGCATTTGTTAAGCACTTACTATGTGCAAAGCACTGTTCTAAGCGCTGAGGAGGTTACAAGGTGAACAGGTTGTCCCACAAGGGGCTCACAGTCTTCATCCCCATTTTACAGATGAGGAAACTGAGGCACAGAGAAGTTAAGTGACTCACCCAAAGTCACACAGCTGACAATTGGCAGAGTCGGTATTCAAACCCATGACCTCTGACTCCAAAGCCCGTGCTCTTTCCACTGAGAAGCCCCAGGGCAAGTACAATAGAAGCATGAGACGTATTCCCTGCCTCCTAGGAGCTTTCACTCTAGGGAAACACACGTAAAAATACTAGCAAATGGGGTCAGAATTTTAAAAATTTATTCAATTGTATTTACCGAATGCTTACTGTGTTCACAGCACTGCACTAAGTGCTTGGGAGAGTACAATAGAATAATAAACAGACACATCCCCCGCCTACAAAGAACTTGCAGTCTACGGACGAGCTTACAGTCTAGAGGTGTGATGTACAATCGGTACGCATGAGAAAACCAAGCTTTCTCCATTTATAGTTCCAGGTCCCGAGGAGGACCCCTTTTACCACTTACGTTCCCGGCTGGATGGGCCTGAGGAAGATAAGGACCAAATCCACCACTCCGACAGCGGGGAAGATGTCATTCCGGAGACCGAGCCGCTGAGGGTTCTTCTTCATGAGACCCTGTATGGGCCCGAGAAAGACAGGGACCGGTTCTATCACGCTGAAGACAACTAAGAATCGGCTCCTCAAGTCCCAAGACTCTCTAGAAGAGAGCAAGCTGCTTTCTGCCTGCTTCCTCTTTTTTCCTAACCTGTCTGTTGTGTCTCCAAACCTCCTTTAATACGGCATCTTGGAAGGATAATGGCACTCTTCCTCATCCCCATCCCACCCCACCTCCCATTCCCCTCTGGCCTGGTCCGTCTTTCTGGCCTGTTCATTTCAGGACTAGAATGCCGACCGTTTAGTACACTGCCTCAGCTTTCTGTAGAGCAGTGAGTTTCCTGCTGCTGCGGCTGATGATGATGATAAAGCTTCTGCGAGTCTAAAAAATACCAAATAAATGTTTGAAAGATGAGCGAAGACAGGGCAAGGATCAAGACTTGGAAGACAAATTCACTGGCAGACGTTCATGAAACGGAGATTTTAGAGACCTCCATTTGGAAGAGGGAAGGGGCTGGGAGGGGCTGAGTGGGTAAACAATTCTGCTTGGTGGCTTATATCTTCACCTTTGAGATTTGTTTTTTGTTTTTTTTAAATGATATCCATTAAGTGTTTACTCTATGCCAGGCACTGTAATAAGCACTGGGTTAGATACAAGCTAATCAGGTTGGATGCAATCCCTGTCCTGCATAGGGTGAACCTCATTTTATAGATGAGGTAACTGAGGCACAGAGAAGTGACGTGACTTGCCCAGTGTCACACAGGAGACATGTGGCAGAGCCAGGATTAGAATCCATGTCCTTCCGACTCCCAGGCCTCTACTCTATTACTCATTCATTCATTCAGTCATATTTATTGAGCACTTACTGTGTGCAGAGCACTGCACTAAGCGCTTGGAAAGTACAATTCGGCAACATATAGAGACGGTCCCTACCCAACAGCGGGCTCACGGTCTAGAAGCGGGGAGACAGACAACAAAACAAAACAAGTAGACAGGCAACAATAGCATCAATGTAAATAAATAGAATTATAGATATATACCCATCATTAATAAAATAAATAGAATAATAAATATAGGCCTTGCTGCTTCTCTAAGTTGCCTTTAGGAGCAATGGAAGGGTAAGGGTTGGGGTCCCTGGAGTGGGGAAGGGCAGTGCTTACTTTGGTTCTTCTGCATCCTGTGTCCTTCATCCCAGAGACCTTTGAGTTTTCTGGCAATCCCCTGGGACACTTAAATTGAGTTCCTCCTTCTCCAGCAGTCCTGGGCTTAGGGCTTGACTGTGGCAGCTTCCTCCAGGAGCAGGTCCAGGGGCAAGCAAGAACCCAGGAAATAATAATTGTAGTACTGGTTAAGTGCTTTCATGAGCCAGGCACTGTACTAAGGACTGGGGTGGATACAAGCGAATCGGATTGGACACAGTCCCTGTCCCTCAGGGTGCTCACGGTCTTAATCCCCATTTTACAGATGAGACAACTGAAGCACAGATAAGTGAAGTGACTCACCCAAGGTCCCATAGCAGACAAGTGGCAGAGTGGAATTAGAACCCGGGTCCTTCTGATTCCCAGGCAAGTGCTCTATCAGCTAGGCAATGCCGTAGGCCATATTCCTGTTCATGCCTCTACTGCCCGCAGAGTCAGACTCCCCATCCACCCCCACCCCCCATAGCTCCTCCCTGTGAAACTGTAACCTCTTCAGACTTCCAGAGGTCCAGCCAGGAATCCTGACCTACAGGTGGCCTCGTCATTCCACATTAGGCCAGGGTTGGGACAGGCAGTGAACGGATACACCATAACCAGAGAAGAGAAACAGCGTGGCTCAGTGGAAAGAGCACGGGCTTTGGAGTCAGAGGTCATGGGTTCTAATCCCAGCTCTGCCAATGGTCAGCTGTGTGACTTTGGGCAAGTCACTTAACTTCTCTGGGCCTCAGTTACCTCATCTGGAAAATGGGGATTAAGACTGTGAGCCCCCTGTGGGACAATCTGATCACCTTGTCACCTCCCCAGCACTTAGAATGATGCTTTGCACAAAGTAAGCACTTAATAAATGCCATTACCTCATCTGGAAAATGGGGATTAAGACTGTGAGCCCCCTGTGGGACAATCTGATCACCTTGTAACCTCCCCAGCACTTAGAGTGGTGCTTTGCACAAAGTAAGCACTTAATAAATGCCATTATTATAATTATTATTACAACCAATCCAAGAGAATCACACTGCTATCAACCAAGGGGAATTAATGCAGAAAGCCCCAACATTTCCTGGGTGACTTAAAGCACCCTGGGAGTGAGAGGTGGGATGCAGTCAGAAAAGCAACATGGTCTAGTGAATGGCGCAGGAGCCTGAGAGTCAGAAGGGCCCGGGTTCTAATTCCGGATCCAGCATTCATTCATTCAATCGTATTTATTGAGCGTTTACTGTGTGCAGAGCACTGTACTAAGCGCTTGGGAAGTACAAGTTCACAACATATAGAGACGGTCCCTACCCAACAGTGGGCTCACACTCCGTGCCCCCTGCCCGCCCGGAGATGGAGTCTTTAGGTGCCAATTCCATCCCGCCCTGATCCCAGCCCGGCCCCGATTACTTTCTCGGATTTCCAGGCTTGGTTCTTGGTGTACTGGGCGTCCACCAGGCCCGGGTCTTCCCGGGACAGAAGAACGAGGGGATCTCACTCCGGGCTGGTCCTGGACCCTCGGAAATAGCACTTGCGGGCTGTGTGACCTTGGGCAAGTGGCTTCACTTTTCTGGGCCACAATCTCCTCATCTGTACAATGGAGAGTCCCCCTCTCAGGGTCACAGCTGGAGAGTTTCCAGTCCTTTACCAGTCTCGGCTATGGGAGGTAGAGTCATTCATTCAATCGTATTTATTGAGCGCTTACTGTGTGCAGAGCACTGTACTAAGCGCTTGGGAAGTCCAAGTTGGCAACGTATAGAGTCTTCTAGACTGTGAGCCCACTGTTGCGTAGGGACCGTCTCTATATGTTGCCAACTTGGACTTCCCAAGCGCTTAGTACAGTGCTCTGCACACAGTAAGCACTCAATAAATATGATTGATTGATGGATTGATTGAGAAGAGGCCTACCCAATCCATTTCTAGTGTGGGCAGTGGCTAGCGAGGGGCAGGCAATCTGCTACTCACCCGTGCTGTGGCAGCAGCAGCGTGAGAGTCGAGGGTGGAGACTCAAGTTTACTCCAAGGAAGGCGGCAACGATAAACCCCTTCCATATTTTGACCAAGAAAACTCTGTGGATCCACAACCAGAACGATGGCAGATGGAGAGCGGGTCGTTCTGGGAGAAATGTGTCCGTGGTGTCGCTATGGGTCAGAAACGACACGACGGCAGAAGACAGGACGATAGCAATTAATGCCATGAGCCCCATGTGGGACACGGACGTGTCCAACCTGATTAACTTGTATCTCCCCCAGCTCTTAAAGTGGTGTTTGACACGTAGTAAGCTCTTAACAAATACCATCATTATTATCATTGCTCCCGATCACTAAAAACAATTTCCTCTGGCTGAGCGCAGAGTTGAAGAAGCCTTCTAATGGGACCGAAGGGAAGACTGACTCAGGCAGTCTACCCTCATGGGGACCTTGGACAAGGTGTGGGTGGAAGGGACAGATGCCAAGGGGTTTTGGGGGGTCAGGGGGGATTTAAAATCCAGCAGCTATGTTGCAGAGATGCCAGCCCTGGGGTGGCAGTTGCTGCCTCTTTGAATGTCCGATTACTTCAGACTGTCAGCTGCGAAAATAATTCATTCATTCATTCAATTGTATTTACTGAGCGCTTACTGTGTGCAGAGCACTGTACTAAGCGCTTGGGAAGTACAAGTTGGCAACATATAGAGACGGTCCCTACCCAACAGCGGGCTCACAGTCTAGAAAGGGGAGACAGACAACAGAACAAAACATATTAACAAGATAAAATAAATAGAATAAATATGTACAAGTAAAATAAGTAGAGTAATAAATATGCACAAACATATATACAGGTGCGGTGGGGAGGGGAAGGAGGTATGGCGGGGGGAGGGGATGGGAAGGGGGAGGAAGGGGAGAAGAAGGAGGGGAACCTTTTGTCCATGTGGGACAGAGACTTTTTTAATGGCATTTGTTAAACACTTCATTCATTCATTCAATTGTATTTATTGAGTGCTTACTGTGTGCAGAGCACTGTACTAAGCACTTGGGAAGTTCAAGTTGGCAACATATAGAGTCAGGCCCTACCCAACAGTGGGCTCACAGTCTAGAAGATTACTTCTCCACACTTACCATGTGTCAGGCACTGTACTCAGCACTGGGGTAGATACAGGATAGATCGGCCCACCATTTTAATTAATTCCCATTTTTGTCAGAGTTGATGGGTGCATTAAAGCAAACTACTAGAAGAGAAGCAGCATGGCCTAGTGGATAGAGCCCGGGCCTGAGAATCAGAGGAGGTTCTAATGCCAGCTCTGTCACTTGTCTGCTGTGTAACCTTGGGCAAGTCACTACGCTTCTCTGGGCCTCAGTGACCTCATCAGTAAAATGGGGGTTGAGACTGTGAGCCCTGTGTGGGACAGGGACGGTGTCCAACTCAATTCGCTTTGTGAAATAATAATAATGATGATGGTATTTGTTAAGCACTTAGTACATGCCAAGCACTGTTCTAAGTGCTGGGTTAGTTATATGGTAATCAGGTTGTCCCACGTGGGGCTCCCAGTCTTAATCCCCATTTTACAGACGAGGTGACTGAGGCACAGAGAACTTGAGTGACTTGCCCAAAGTCACACAGCTGATAACTGGCAGAGCTGGAATTAGAACCCATGACCTCTGACTCATTAATAATAATAATAATAATGGCATTTGTTAAGTGGTTACTATGTGCAAAGCACTGTTCTAAGCACTGGGGGGATACAAGGTGATCAGGTTGTCCCACATGGGGCTCACAGTCTTAATCCCCATTTTACAGATGAGGTAACTGAGGCTCAGAGGAGTTAAGTGATTTGTCCAAGGTTACACAGCAGACATGTGGTGGAGCTGGGATTCGAACCCATGATCTCTGACTCCAAAGCCCGTGCTCTTTCCACTGAGCCATGCTGCTTCTCTACTGCTGCTCTTGCCACTAAGCCACTTTGTATCCACCCCAGTGGTTAGTACAGTGCTTGGCACATAATAAGTGCTTAACAAATGGCATAATTATTATTATTATTATTATTATTATCATTCAAGAGTGCTTACTTCCTGTTACCTTTTTTCTGCCTGACTGGGATTTGAAAGGCAGTGCTGGTTTCTGCGCAGGTTCTGGATGGCAGCAGCCAGAGATGAGACTGTCTAGGAAACCATAAACTGGTTTAGTTACTGGAAAAGGGTGGGGATACAGGGAAAGAAACAAGAGTGAAGGGTAGGAAAGAAGGGGGCCAGAAGAAAAAATGGAGGAAAAGGTGACGGGGGGAAAGCTGGAGAGGATGCAGGAATGGAAGAAAAGACTTTTTGTCCCCAAACTCAAGTTGATTTTTGCTTCATTATTTGAGTGCCAACCGGACAGGCCGCTGCAGGCACTCATCCGTGTCATGGAAATGGACGGGAGCCCCTGATCAATTGATCAATGTTCAATTTATTGAGCATCTACTATGAACAGAGCATCGTTCTAAGCACTTGGGAGAGTTCATTTCGACAGAGTCAGCAGACACATTCCCTGCCCTTAAAAAGCTTGCAGTCTAGAGAGGGAGAGACACAGGAATGTGAAGAAATAAAGCGGAGCCCTGGCTCCATGTTCCTCCATCCATAGCTGGCCATGACCTTCTTCTGCCCCACCATGACAAGGATCCCAAAGCACCCATTTGGATGGATTTTTCCAGGAGTACGTTTCAAGGGGCTGTGAGCAGGCAACGGAAGTCGGGTGACTGTCCAGTGATAACCCACGGTCATGGGGAGACTCGTGACATCAGTCTGGACACACTGGGTAGGCACCATAATGCAATAATAATAATTGTGGTATTTAGTACACGCTTATTATGTGCCGAGCACTGTTCTAAGGGCTGGGGTAGATACAAGCTAATCAGGTTGGACAGTCCCTGTCATACAAAGGCCTCACAGTGTTAATCCCCATTTTACAGATGAAGGAACTGAGGCCTGGAGAGGTGAAGTTACTTGTCCAACGTCACACAGCAGACAAGTGGCAGAGCAGGAATTAGAACCCACGACCTCTGACTCCCAGCTCTGCCACGCTGCTTTCCTGGCAGTGACATCTTAAGCAACACTTTGGGGAGGCAAGCCGACCTGACACAATCCTAATATGTCGGAGAAGCAGACTGGCTTAGTGAAGGAGCACGGTCTTGGGAATCAGAGGTCGTGGGTTCTAATCCCCGCCCCGCCACTTGTCTGCTGTGTGACCTTGGGCAAGTCACTTACCTTCTCTGTGACACAGTTACCTCATCTGTCAAATGGAGATTCAGACTGTGAGCCCCATGTGGGACAACCTGATTACCTTGTATCTACCCCAGCGCTTAGAACAATGCTTGGCACATAGTAAGCACTTAACAAATACCATCGTCATTATTATGATTATTATTTCATTTGGGGGAGAAAAGATATGAGCCTCTCCAATCCATGAGAACTCTGGATTTGTGAAGGCACACCAGTTGCACACAATCCTAAAATATTTTTCTGGGGGGAGAAAGGGTATGAATCTTCCTGGTCTGTGAAAACTCTGGAGCCGCATTCAACTTGTAGAACTCAGCAGCGAGAGCTGTGGGCGAGTGAGGGCCAACATGAAAATGAAAAACGGGCCACAAAAGCAGGCCATTCCCAAGCCATCCAGGACAGAGGGCAGGTCAGCCGAAAACCAGGCTGACTGTTGCAAGACCCGACGGCTTTCTATCCGAAATGGGATACTGAAACTTCATGCCAATCACAGCAGGTCACGCTAACTGACTTCTTCAAACCCAGCCTTCTGGGGTTCCAAATTAGGGGAAAAAGATCCCCATTCTGAGTGTGTGGGGTGGGGTGCTCCTTGCCTGAAATGACACCAGAGATGATCTCAGTCCGACTACCAGACACACATCCTGAGGGGAACATCAGATAGGAGGTGAGTTCTACTCCTTGCTGATTTTCTCTGAAGTTATCTTCATCTTTACCTCTAAGGCAGAGAAGCAATGTTGCCTAATAATAGATCACGGGCCTGGGAGACAACAGAACCTGGGTTCTCATCCCAGCTCTGCCATTTCTCTGCTGTGTCACCTTGGACAAGTCACTTAGCTTTTCTACATGTCATCATCATCATCATCATCATCAATCGTATTTATTGAGCGCTTACTATGTGCAGAGCACTGTACTAAGCGCTTGGGAAGTACAAATTGGCAACATATAGAGACAGTCCCTACCCAACAGTGGGCTCACAGTCTAAAAGGGGGAGACAGAGAACAAAACCAAGCATACTAACAAAATAAAATAAATAGGATAGATATGTACAAGTAAAATAAATAAATAAATAAATAGAGTAATAAATATGTACAAACATATATACATATATACAGGTGCTGTGGGGAAGGGAAGGAGGTAAAATGGGGGGGATGGAGGGGGGACGAGGGGGAGAGGAAGGAAGGGGCTCAGTCTGGGAAGGCCTCCTGGAGGAGGTGAGCTCTCAGCAGGGCCTTGAAGGGAGGAAGAGAGCTAGCTTGGCGGATGGGCAGAGGGATTGGGGGCATTCCAGGCCCGGGGGATGACGTGGGCCGGGGGTCGACGGCGGGACAGGCGAGAACGAGGTACGGGGAGGAGATTAGCGGCGGAGGAGCGGAGGGTGCGGGCTGGGCTGTAGAAGGAGAGAAGGGAGGTGAGGTAGGAGGGGGCGAGGTGATGGACAGCCTTGAAGCCCAGGGTGAGGAGTTTCTGCCTGATGCGCAGATTGATTGGTAGCCACTGGAGATTCTTGAGGAGGGGAGTAATATGTCCAGAGCGTTTCTGGACAAAGATAATCCGGGCAGCAGCATAAAGTATGGAGTGAATTGGAGAGAGACACGAGGATGGGAGATCAGAGAGAAGGCTGGTGCAGTAGTCCAGACGGGATAGGATGAGAGCTTGAATGAGCAGGGTAGCAGTTTGGATGGAGAGGAAAGGGCGGATCTTGGCAATGTTGCGGAGCTGAGACCGGCAGGTTTTGGTGACGGCTTGGATGTGAGGGGTGAATGAAAGAGCGGAGTCGAGGATGACACCAAGGTTGCGGGCTTGTGAGACGGGAAGGATGGTAGTGCCGTCAACAGAGATGGGAAAGTCAGGGAGAGGACAAGGTTTGGGAGGGAAGACAAGGAGTTCAGTCTTCGACATGTTGAGCTTTAGGTGGCGGGCAGACATCCAGATGGAGATGTCCTGAAGACAGGAGGAGATGCGAGCCTGGAGAGAGGGGGATAGAGCAGGGGCAGAGATGTAGATCTGGGTGTCATCAGCGTAGAGATGATAGTTGAAGCCGTGGGAGCGAATGAGGTCACCAAGGGAGTGCGTGTAGATCGAGAACAGAAGGGGACCAAGCACTGAACCTTGGGGAACCCCCACAGTAAGAGGATGGGAGGGGGAGGAGGAGCCTGCAAAAGAGACTGAGAAAGAACGACCGGAGAGATAAGAGGAGAACCAGGAGAGGACGGAGTCTGTGAAGCCAAGGTCAGATAGCGTGTTGAGGAGAAGGGGGTGGGCCACAGTGTCAAAGGCAGCTGAGAGGTCGAGGAGGATTAGGACAGAGTATGAGCCGTTGGATTTGGCAAGCAGGAGGTCATTGGTGACCTTTGAGAGGGCAGTTTCCGTGGAATGAAGGGGACGGAAGCCAGACTGGAGGGGGTCGAGGAGAGAGTTGTTGTTGAGGAATTCTAGGCAGCGCGTGTAGACGACTCGTTCAAGGAGTTTGGAAAGGAATGGTAGGAGGGATATGGGACGATAACTAGAAGGTGAGGTGGGGTCAAGAGAGGGTTTTTTTAGGATGGGAGAGACATGGGCATGTTTGAAGGCAGAGGGGAAGGAACCAGTGGAGAGTGAGTGGTTGAAGATGGAAGTTAAGGAGGGGAGAAGGGATGGAGCGAGAGATTTCATGAGATGAGAGGGAATGGGGTCAGAAATACAGGTGGCCGGAGTAGCACTTGAGAGGAGGGAGGAGAGCTCCTCTGAGGATACCGCTGGGAAGGATGGGAGAGTAGCAGAAAGTGTTGAGAGCCGGGGGGTTTACAAGGTCAGTTTCCTCACCTTGTAAAATGGGAACTGAGTACCTGTTTTCCCTCCTACCCACACTGTGAACCCCATGTGGGGCAGGATTGCATGCAACTTGATTGTCTTGTATTCATTCATTCATTCATTCAATCGTATTTATTGAGCGCTTACTATGTGCAGAGCACTTTACTAAGTGCTTAGGAAGTATAAGTTGGCAACATGCAGAGACGGTCCCTACCCAACCCAATGAAAGAGTAAGCTCTTAACGAATACCACAATTATTATTATCGTCATCATCCTTGCTCTCTCCTGAGCACCTGCTGTGCACTAGGCACTGTGCCAAGCACTTGGGGAGGGGGACAACAGAAGCAAGATATACGATCCCTGGCTTCTGGGAGCTTCTACTCTAACAGAGAGAACACGCGAACAAGTGAAAGCGGGATGAAGAATAAGGGCGTCACTGGAAATGGCACGAATGCATCGGGATAAAATCGCTGAAAAGATAATGAGATGTTCACATAAAACTTGCAAAGCCAATATACGTCGATGCGGATGTGCTGAGGAATAGAATGAAAAATTGAAGGGTGACGTGGTGCGGTGAAGTGACTGGCAGGTTGGGAATTAATCATTGAAGACTTCTTGGGGAAACGAGGGTTTAGGAGAACTTTGAAGAAGGACTGAAATTAGAGTCAGATTCATTTGGAGAGAGGAGGTTATGAAGAGAGGATTTAGATGTCAGTCACCTCCTTTTCTAGGATGAGGCTTAGCCAGAAAAAGAGAAGATGAAGAGAACAGTGCTTTGCACATAGTAAGCGCTTAATAAATGCCATCATCATTATTATTATGAAGAGGCCTAGTTTGTAAAAGCTCTTTGTGGGCAGGACTTGTGTCTATTAAATCACCAAAACTACCAAATCTACTGTACTGTACTTTCCCAAGAGCTCAGTGTGATGCCTTGCACACAGGAACTGCTTAATAAATACCAATGATTGATTCTGTGGATGACTGCTTAATAATAATAATGTTATTTGTTAAGCGCTTACTATGTGCAACGCACTGTTCTAAGTGCTTGGGGGATACAAGGTGATCAGGTTGTCCCACGTGGGGTTTACTATCTTAATCCCCATTTTACAGATGAGGTAACTGAGGCACAGAGAAGTTAAGTGACTTGCCCAAAGTCACACAGCCGATAAGTGACCTCTGACTCCCAAGCCCATGCTCTTTCCACTGAGCCACACTGCTTAATAATAACCAATTTCAAGGAAATGGGGGAAAATTAGGAAAAAAAATACAGATCTGCAGCTCTCTTTCTACAGAGGACCAAAGCTGAGGAAACTGACATTCTATAACAAAGAACATGTTCCCCAGAGATCTTTGGGAGTGGGAAGGAAGGGGGCTTTCTCTGGTGCGGAGAGAGGAGAATGGACTAGTTGAATTCTTGAAGCTCTTCCTCAGACCTGATAACAATAATAATAATAATAGTTGCATTTCTTAAGTGCATAATGCATAACTGCATTTGAGAAGCAGCATGGCTCAGTGGAAACAGCATGGGCTTGGAAGCCAGAGGTCATGGATTCTAATACTAGCTCCACCACTTGTCAGCTGTGTGACTTTGGGCAAGTCACTTAACTTCTCTGGACCTCAGTTACCTCATCTGTAAAATGGGGATTAAGACTGTGAGCCCCACGTGGGACAACCTGATCACTCCCCCCCCCCCCCGCCACCAGAGCTTAGAACAGTGCTCCGCACATAGTAAGTGCTTAACAAATGCCATTATTATTATTATTATTATTATTATTATTATTATTATGTGCCAAGCACTGTTCTAAACACCAGGGTAGATATAATCGGCTTGTCCCACTTGGGGTTCACAGTCTTCATCCCCATTTTCTAGATGAGGTAATGGAGGCACAGCGAAGTTGAGTGGCTTGCCCAAGGTCACACAGCAGACAACTGGCAGAGTTGGGATTAGAACCCATGTCCTCTGACTCCCAAGCCCGTGCTATTTCTACTATGCCATGCTGTATCTACATTTATTCAAGTGTACATTCAAAAATTTATTTTTTGAACAGCTTGTCAATACTTTTATGTGCAGTTCAAAATGGCGCTCTCTTTCTCATGGCTCCTTCTTGTCTGACTTTGAACACATCCATATTTATCATCCTTGGCATCATCCAGCTTTCACTTCATCTCGCCTTCATACTCCTGTCCAAACTCCTCATATGAGCCGATTACATCCGTTGCCTCTATTTCCCGTCCTCTAACTCCCTTCTTGACTCTCTACAATTTATTTTTTGTGAGGATCATTGTAAATCTGTAGACTTTATGTTCCTTATGGGCAGGGATCAAGTCTACTCAATCTATAATATTTACCCAAGTACTTAGAATAGTGCTCTGCATGTTACCTTATCTATAAAATGGGGATTAAGACCGTGAGCCCCGCGTGGGACAACCTGATTACCTTGTCTCTACCCCAGTGCTTAGCACATAGTAAGCGCTTAACAAAATACCATCATCATCATAGCATGAGGAAGCAGTGTGCCCTAATGGAAAGTCAGTCAATTAGTCGATCATAGTTATAGAGTGCTTACTGTGTGCAGCGCAGTGTTCATTCATTCATTCATTCAATCGCATTTATTGAGCGCTTATTGTGTGCGGAGCACTGTACTAAGCGCTCGGGAAGTACAAGTCGGCCACATAGAGAGATGGTCCCTACCCACAACGGGCTCACAGTCTAGAAGGGGTAGACAGACAACAAAACAAAACATGCAGACAGGTGTCAAAATCATCAGAAAAAATAGAATTATAGCTAATGCACATCATTAACAAAATAAATGGAATAGTAAATATGTACAAGTAAAATAAATAGAGTAATAAATCTGTACAAAAATATGCAAGTGCTGTGGGGAGGTGTTCTAAGCTCTTGGGAAAGTACCCTGTAACAATGTAACAGACACATTCCCTGCCCACAATGAGCTTACAGTCTAGAGGGGGGAGACTGATGTATTAACGTCTGTGACAAATTACAGATAATTGTAATTATCTGAAAAAAGCATGGGCTTCAGAGTCCGAGGATCAGGATGCCAATTCCAGCTCCGCCACTTATCTGCTGGGTGACCTTGGGCAAGTCACTTCACTTCTCTGTGCACCTCAGTTTCCTCATCTGCAAAATGGGGATTCAATACCTGTTCTCCCTCCTGCTTAGACTGTGAGCTCCATTTGGGACAGGGACTTGGTCAGATCAGATTGTATTATATTTACCCTGGTGTTTACCACATTGCCTGGCACATTGTAAACACTTAAGAAACATCACTATTATTGATATAATAATAATAATGGTATTTCTTAAGCACTTACTATATTAAGTAATGATGGCTTTTGTTAAGCGCTTATTATGTGCCACGCACTCTTCTTGATTACAAGGTAATCAGGTTCTTCCCCGTGGGGCTTACAGTCTTAATCTCCATTTTACAGATGAGGTAACTGAGGCCCAGAAAAGTTAAGTGATTTGCCCAAAGTCACACAGCAGACAAGTGGTGGAGCCAGGATTAGAACCCATAACCTCTGACTCCCAAGCCCGTGGTCTTTCCACTGAGCCATGCTGCTTCTCTATATGCCAACTTGCACTTCCCAAGCACTTAATACAGTGCTCTGCACACAGGAAGCACTCAATAAATATGATTGAATGAATTGAATGAATGCTAAGCACTTTTCTAAGTGCTGATAATTATGGTATTTCTTAAGCGCATACTATGTGGCAAGCACTGTTCTAAGCACTGGGGTAGATACAAGGTAATCAGGTTACCCCACGTGGGACGCAGAGTCTTAATCCCCATTTTACAGATGAGAAAACTGAGGCACAGAGAAGTTAAATGACTTGCCCAAATTCACACAGCGGACAAGTGGCGGAGCCGGGATTGTAACCCAATCTGACTCCTAAACCTGTGCCCTTGTCACTAAACCACGCTGATGCCAATCCAGGAATCCCAGACTGAAAACGAAGTTTAAACTAGGGCATGGAGGCAGACCATGAGGGTGAGAACGAACTGTAAAATAAACCCTCAGATTACAAGAGGAAGGTGTAAGGTGATAGCACTATGAAGAGAAAGGAAGATGGTATTGATTTATTGGTTGTTGGCCTAAGGACAACTGCCTTCAAGCACATTAATCAGAAACCTGTGAAGGAAAACTAGGGAAAAAAACCCAGATCAGACTGCAGAGAAGGAGGAAGATCAGGGCTGGAGATGGAGAGGTAGAAGGTTATTCAAGCAGCTTGCCCTCTCCTCCCTTCCCTCCCTGCTTTCGTACTACAACCCAGCCCACGCACTTTCACTCCTCCAATGCCAACCTACTCACTGCACCTTGATCTCATCTATCTTGCTCTTTCTCACTGTACCTCGATCTCATCTATCTTGTCGCAAACTCCTCAGCCACATCCTCCCTCTGGGCTGGACCGCCCTCCCTCCTCAAATCTGACAATTACTTTCCCCTCATTCAAAGTCTTATTGCAGGCCCATCTCCTCCAAGAGCACTGTACTAAGCACTTGAGAAGTACAAGTTGGCAACCTATAGAGACGGTCCCGACCCAACAGCGGGCTTACAGTCTAGAAGGGGGAGACAGACAACAAAACAAAACATATTAACAAAATAAAATAAATAGAATAATATGTACAAGTAAAATAAATAGAGTAATAAATATGTACAAACATATTCATAAATACAGGTGTTGTGGGGACGGGAAGGAGGTAAGGCGGGGGGATGGAGAGGGGGAGGAGGGGGAGAGGAAGGAAGGGGCTCAGTCTGGGAAGGCCTCCTGGAGGAGGTGAGCTCTCAGTAGGGCTTTGAAGGGAGGAAGAGAGCTAGCTTGGCGGATTTGAGGAGGGAGGGCATTCCAGGAGGTTCTTGAGCAATGGGGAAACATGCCCTCAGTGTTTTTGCAGAAAAATGATCTGGGCAGCGGAGTGAAGTAGGGGATGGAGAGGGGAGAGACAGAAGGCAGGGAGGTCAGCAAGGAGGGTGATACAGTAATCCAGGTGGGATTATTAACGTAGTAACAGTTTGGATGGAGAGGGAAGTGTGGATTTTAACCATGTTGTGAAGGTGGGACTGACAGGATTTAGTGATGGATTTAGTGATGCATTGAATACGTGGGTGAATGAAAGCACAAAGACAAGGATAACACCAAAGTTATGGGCTTGTGAGACAGCAAGGATGGTGGTGTTAACTAGGGGGGTGGGAAAGGAAGTGGGAGGACAGGGTTTGGGAGGGAAGATAAGGATCTCTGTTTTGGACAGGTTAAGCTTGAGGTAACAGGAGGAAATCCAAGTAGAGATGTCAGAGGATGACCACTCCACTTCTTGGACTCCACTCTCATTCCCTGGTCACCTGGATGGCATTCCAGATTCTCCCCTTGAAGAATGGCATTGCTCATCCTTTTCCCCACTTTAAGCTTCTCCATTGGCAGGGATAGTGGGGAGGCAGTGTGACCTGCTAGAAAGTCCATGGGCCAGGGAATCAGAAGACTCGGGTCCGGTTTCAGCTCCACTAGTGGCCTGCCTAGTGACCTTGGGCAAATCATTTAACATTCTTGGGCCTCAGTTCCCTCATATGGAAAATGGGGATAAGATACCAGTTCTCCCTCCCTTTTAGATTCTTATCCTCTACTATTTTCACTATCCTTGATCTATTTTAATGAGTCTCCCCCTGCTAACTCTAAGCTCCTTGTAAGCAGGAAATGTTTTGCTAAGTACCTTGCTCTTCACAAGATAAGCACTCACACACACACTGAGGACTGAGCCTCTCATGGCCTAGTGGAAAGGACTCGGGGTCAGAGGACCTGGGTTCTAATCCCTGCTCCCAAACTTGCCTGCTGTGTGACCTTGGGCAACTCACTTAACTTCTCTGTGCTTCAGCATCTTCTAGACGGTAAACTCATTGAATCATATTCAATCTTATTTATTGAGCACTTACTGTGTGTAAAGCACTGTTTAAAGAAATTAAGCTCGTTGTGAGCAAGGAATATGTCTGTTTACTGTCATATTGCCCTCTCCTTAGCACTTTGTACAGTGCTGTGCACACAGTAAGCACTCAATAAATACGACTGACTGGCTGACTCAGTTTCCTAATAAATTCCATCATTATTATAAAATGGGGATTAAGACTGGGAGTCCCATTTGGGACAGGGACTGTGTCCAACCCAATTATTTTGAATCTACCCCAGCACTTAGTAAGGTGCCTAGCACATTGTAAGTGCTTAACAAATACCTCAGTTAGTAGTAGTAGTAGTAAAATTTAAAAAACAATTATGGAATTTGTTGAGCACTTACTATGTGCCAGACACTGTACTAAGGCCTGGGTTGAATACAAGCAAATCGAGTTGTATACAGTCCCTGTCCTGCATGGGGCTCAAAGTCTCAATCCCCATTTTACAGAAGAGGTAACTGTCACAGAGAAGTTAAGTGACATGCCCAAGGTCACATAGCAGCCAAGGGGTGGAGCCACAATTAGAACCCAAGACCCTCTGACTCTCAGGGCCATGCTCTAACCATTACGCTATGCTGCTTCTCTGCCACTAAAATAAATAAAAATAAATTATGGCATTTTTTAAGCACTTACAATGTGCAAACACTGTTCTAAGCGCTGGAGAGGTTACAAGATGATCAGGTTGTCCAACGATGGGCTCACAGTCTTAATCCCCATTTTACAGATGAGGGAACTGAGGCACAGAGAAGTGAAGTGACTTGTCCAAAGTCACACAGCTGACTATTGGTGGAGCCAGGATTTGAACCCACGGCTTCTGACTCCAAAGCCCGGGCTCTTTCCACTCAGCCACACTGCTTCTTTTAAGCAGCTTCACTACTAATAGTAATAGTAGTAGCAGTATTCCCATCAGCATCTCCGAGCCAGGACAGAGCGCTTTCTTCCCTGCGCAAGGATGACACGCAAATTCGTGAAGCATTCCATATTTTTCCCAGACTGAGCCCCTTCCTTCCTCTCCCCCTCGTCCCCCTCTCCATCCCCCCATCTTACCTCCTTCCCTTCCCCACAGCACCTGTATATATGTATATATGTTTGTACATATTTATTACTCTATTTATTTGTTTATTTATTTTACTTGTACATATCTATTCTACTTATTTTATTTTGTTAGTATGTTTGGTTTTGTTCTCTGTCTCCCCCTTTGAGACTGTGAGCCCACTGTTGGGTAGGGACTGTCTCTATATGTTGCCAACTTGTACTCCCCAAGCGCTTAGTACAGTGCTCTGCACACAGTAAGCGCTCAATAAATACGATTGATTGATTGATTCTCCCACTCAGATCCCCGGAAACCCGACCCCATCCCAAGTTCCCTTTTGCCCTTTGCGCCGCCTGGTCCTGTCATCTCTATTGCGAATCTCTGAAACTCAGCTTCAAAAATGGACGCTGGGAGACTAGATGAAAGAAGCTTTGAAAATACCTTAACAAGGTTTCAGCAGCATCCCGCTCCCCTGGCTGTTCCTTTGAGATACGGTGGGGAAGGAAGCGCGGGGGAAACTTGCCAAGGAAATCCAAAACCTTTCTGCAGGCTGCAAAGGAGGGCTCTGTGCCCAATCCTAATGTGTTTGGTAATGAGTTTTAGAGGCTGAGCAGCAGGACTAAAGGAAAATCCACCCCAGAGGACAATTTTGTCCCAAGCCCTAGAGGCTGAGGCCTGCCCAGAGGTCAAAGTGGGGCCCGCGCTGAAAGGGATGGAGGGAAAATCCTTTCGTGAGGCCGAGGGGGTTTGCTTCTCTTTAACGAAGCCATTTAGAGCCCAGAAAACACTCCCTGCTACCTCCTGTGCTTCTCATTTAATTTTCCAGGAAACGCATTTTCCAATCAAACACATTTCACACAGATCAGCCTGAACGGTCTCTTCCCCATTGAATCCGACATCTGTTCCGTGTGGAAGAAGCCGTGCGTGTCTGTGTCAGCTCCTCCTCCGGGAGATGTCAGTGGGAGGGATTGCAGGGGGGCACAGAGGGTCTCCCAGGGCCGGACTGGGATGCCTGAAGAAGTGCCTCAGTTCCCTCGTCTTGGGGATGGGGATGGAGACTGCGGGCCCCACGTGGGGCAGGGACTGTGTCCAACTCAGTTCGCTTATGTCCACCCCAGCGCTTAGTACAGTGCCCCGCACATTGTAAGCGCTCAACAAATGCCACAATCATTATTATTTTTGTTGTTCTTATTAACCTTGAGGGACTCTGGTTTGGGGGCTGGAGGCAGAAGGGGAGACTGTGAGCCCTTCTTCCCTTCTAGACTGTGAGCCCGTTGTTGGGTAGGGACCATGTATGTTGCCAACTTGGACTTCCCAAGCGCTTAGTACAGTGCTCTGCACACAGTAAGCGCTCAATAAATATGATTGAATGAATGAATGAAGGACATGCTCAGTACAGTACCCTGCACGCAGTAAGTACTCAGGTCCTTAGATGGATTACAGAAGCAGCATGGTCTGCTGGAAAAGGGAGCACGGGCCTGGGAATCAGAAGGACCTGGGTTCTAATTCTGGCTGCCCCTCTTGTCTGATGCATGACCTTGGGCTCGTCACTTCACTCCTATGTGCCTCAGTTCCCTCATCTGTAAAATGGGGATTAATACTGTGAGCCCCATGTGGGACAGGAACTGTGTCCAACCCCATTACCTTGTAGCTACCCCAGCACTTTTAGAACAGTACCTGGCAAAGAGTAAATGGTTAACAAATACCATATTTATTATTATGATTAAGTCAAGTATCATTCGTGCCCAAGGCTCCAGCAGAGTATGGCTTCTGTCCTATTGATGGCATGCTGGGTTTGATGGGGGGAAAGGGAACTACCAGAGGTCAGGGGTTCTAATCCCAGCTCTACTTCTTGTCACCTGTATGACTTTAGGCAAGTCACTTAACTTCCCTGGGCCTCAGTTCCCTCATCTGTAAAATGGGGATGAAGACGGTGAGCCCCACGTGGGACAACCTGGTCACCTTGTATCCTCCCCAGTGCTTAGAACAGTGCTTTGCACATAGCAAGCACTTACCAAATGCCATCATTATTATTATTATTATTATTATAGACCTCAGAGTCCCAGTACGGTAAAAGCAGACAAAAAGGCGATTTAACAGCTAATCACAGGCTCCAAATATTTAACCTATGCCAAACAATAATTGCGGTATTTATTAAGTGCTTACTGTACTAAGTGCTGGGGTGGACACAAGCAAATCAGCTTCTTCCCATCTCAATCTCCATTTTTACAAATGAGGTAACTGAGGCAGAGGGAAGTGAAATGACTTACCCAAGTTCACACAACAGATATGTGGCAGAGCCAGGATTAGAACCCATGATTTTCTGACTCCCAAGCCCTTGCTCTACCCACCTCACCATGCTCCTTCTCTGCCTCCATCTCTCCCCTCCATCAGTCCATGGGGAGGAGAGAGGTGTCTGCAATACAATCTGGGGAGCTGCCCAGCAGAGGAAGGAAAATTGGGGCCTCATAATTTAATTTCCTTGCTAAGGTCTTTTGGATTCTTGTCATTTCCACTTCCATTTCTCCACTTCTTTCCCCTCCATTCCCAGACACAGATCATTCTCCCAAGTTGGAGTGTGCTGTTGCTAACCGGCTGTCTCTTAACGATGGTATTTCATTCACTCATTCAATCGTATTTATTGAGCGCTTACTGTGTGCGGAGCACTGTACTAAGCACTTGGGAAGTACAAGTCATTTGTTAATCACTTCCTATGTGTCAAGCATTCATTCATTCATTCATTCAATCGCATTTATTGAGCACTTACTGTGTGCAAAGCACTGTACTAAGCGCTTGGGAGAGTACAGTACCACAACAAACAGACACATCCCCTGCCCTCAATGCTCTAAGTGCTGGGGTAGATACCAGCTAATCAGGTTGGACACAGAACCTGTCCCACATGGGGCTCATAGTCTTAATTCCCATTTTACAGATGAGATCACTGAGGCCCAGGGAAGTGAAGTGACTTGCCCGAGTTCACACAGCAGACAAGTGGGGGAGCCATTCAGGAACCCGTTCATATTTGACTTGGGTGGAGGAGAAGAGCAGAGCCCAGCAGTTTTATAAAACCGAGTCAGAACCCGAAACTTCAGAGCATTGCGTGCCCTCACGGAGCCCCATGCTAATAGAGAAAAGTCCTGCATTATTTAGGGAATCCAACTTAATTATTTCTGGGGAAATAGGCTAGGCGATTAAAGAGGGGCAGGAAGAACTGCCATGTAATCGGTACCACATTCAGAGTCATTTTACACTTGGATAATTAGAACCTAGATTTTAATTGAATTGTCCCCACTAAAACAAACAGTTCAATGGGCAAAAATGCAATGAAATGAATCAGCCTATTCTGGGGGAGTTGTTCTGAGGCTCCTGGGCTTCCCTCAACTTGCCTCTTTGTCAGTCGTGGTTATCCCTCCCTGCTCCGATGGAGTCTCCCGTTGAACAAAGACGGATGAGCCCCGGTCCTTTTGTGACAGGAAGATTTCAAGACCGAGAACCTGTGCGTAAAAAATGATGAAATAATGATAACGGTACTTGTTAACCGCTTATTATGTGCCGGGCACTGTACTAAACCCTGAGAGCGATAGTAACAGTGATGAGAAGCAGCTTGGCTTAGTGGAAAGAGCCTGGGCTTGGGAGTCAGAGGTCGTGGGTTCTAATCCTGGCTCCGCCACTTGTCAGTTGTGTGACTTTGGGCGTGTCACTTAACTTCTCTGTGCCTCAGTTATCTCATCTGTAGAATGTGGATGAAGACTGTAAGCCCCACGTGCGACAACCTGATTACCTTGTATCTATCCCAGAGCTTAGAACAGTGATTGGTACATAGTAAGCACTTACAAAATACCAACAGTATTATTATTATTAACGTAAGAGTGACAGAGTGAGCTCGTTAGGGGCAGGGAATGTAGTACGTCTTTCTTTTGTGCTTCCCCAGGTACACAGTGTTTACTCAAGAGATACTATTACTATTATCAATGAATCAATAGCACAGAGTATTTATTGAGCACTTCCTGTGTGCAGAGCAGTGCACTAAATGCTTGGGAGAGTAATTATAATAATAATAATGGCATTTATTAAGCGCTTTCTATGTGCAAAGCGCTGTTATAAGCTCTGGGCACTGAGTACACTGTGATAGAGCCGGTAGACACATTCCCTGCCTACAGCAAACTAGACCGTAAGGTCGCTATGAGCAGGGAATGTGTCTGCTGATTCTGTTGTATTGTACTCTCCCAAGCGCTTAGTACAGCGCTCTGCACATAGTTAAGTGCTCAATAAATATGATTAATGGATTGATTGATATCAGTTTGGGCAGCCCTTGCCAGACTGTCCCATCACTGCTTCACTGACTCCGTCCTCTCCTGGTTCTCCTCTTATCTCTCTGGTCGTTCATTCTCAGTCTCTTTTGCAGGCTCCTCCCCCCACTCCCATCCCCTTACTGTGGGGGTTCCACAAGGTTCAGTGCTTGGTCCCCTTCTGTTCTCGATCTACACTCACTCCCTTGGTGATCTTATTCGCTCCCACAGCTTCAACTATCATCTCTACGCTGATGACACCCAAATCTACATCTCTGCCCCTGCTCTCTCTCCCTCCCTCCAGGCTCACGTCTCCACCTGCCTTGAGGACATCTCCATCTGGATGTCTGCCCGCCACCTAAAACTCATGTCGAAGACTGAGCTCCTTGTCTTCCCTCCCAAACCTTGCCCTCTCCCTGACTTTCCCATCACTGTTGACGGCACTACCATCCTTCCCGTCTCACAGGCCCGCAACCTTGGTGTCATCCTCAACTCCGCTCTCTCGTTCACCCCTCACATCCAAGCTGTCACCAAAACCTGCCAGTCTCAGCTCCGCAACATTGTCAAGATCCACCCTTTCCTCTCCATCCAAACTGCTACCCTGCTCATTCAAGCTCTCATCCTATCCCGTCTGGACTACTGCATTAGCCTCCTCTCTGATCTCCCATCCTCTTGTCTCTCCCCACTTCAATCCGTACTTCACGCTGCTGCCCGGATTGTCTTTGTCCAGAAATGCTCTGGGCATGTTTCTCCCCTCCTCAAAAATCTCCAGTGGCTACCAATCAACCTACGCATCAGGCAGAAACTCCTCACCCTCAGCTTCAAGGCTGTCCATCCCCTCGCCCCCTCCTACCTCACTTCCCTTCTCTCCTTCTACAGCCCACCCTGCACCCTCCGCTCCTCTGCCGCCGCTCACCTCCTCACCGGGCCTCGTTCTCGCCTGTCCCGCCATCGACCCCCGGCCCACGTCCTCCCCCTGGCCTGGAATGCCCTCCCTCCGCACATCCGCTAAGCTAGCTCTCTTCCCCCCTTCAAGTCCCGACTGAGAGCTCACCTCCTCCAGGAGGCCTTCCCTGACTGAGCCCCCTCCTTCCTCTCCCCCTCCGCCTTACCTCCTTCCCTTCCCCACAGCACCTATATTTATGTATATGTTTGTTTGCATTTATTACTCTATTTATTTATTCTACTTGTACATATCTATTCTATTTATTTTATTTTGTTAATATGTTTTGTTCCCTGTCTCCCTCTTAGACTGTGAGCCCACTGTTGGGTAGGGACCGTCTCTATATGTTGCCAACTTGTACTTCCCAAGCGCTTAGTACAGTGCTTTGCACACAGTAAGCGCTCAATAAATACGATTAATTGATTGATTGGTGCTTCCCCTGGGGCATGGAGGGGGACGAGCCAATAGGCAGGCAGGAGTGGGGCTTGATGCCAATGCACCAAGGGAAGGACCTATTTTGGGCCAGTGATCACCAGAGACAGCACTGGTCGAGACAGCAGATGCCACGGTCTTTACCACCTGGTGCTTCTCAGGATCCCCCTCCAGCCCCATCACCTCACGGGACGCCGCCCTCCGTGTTTCTGCAGCCCACAGCTTTCATCCATGAATGCTCTGGCCCAGCATCATCATCATCATCATCATCATCAATCGTATTTCTTGAGCGCTTACTGTGTGCAGAGCACTGTACTAAGTGCTTGGGAAGTACAAGTTGGGAACACATAGAGACAGTCCCTACCCAACAGTGGGCCCAGCAGACTCTCTCCCTTCCCTGCCACCACAGGGAAATTTTAGACTCAACCCCATAATAATAATAATAATAATAATAATAATGGCATTTATTAAGTGCTTCCTATGAGCAAAGCACTGTTCTAAATGCTGGGGAGGTTACAAGGTGATCAGGTTATTCCACAGGGGGCTCACAGTCTTCATCAACATTTTACAGATGAGGGAACTGAGGCCCAAAGTCACACAGCAGACAATTGGCGGAGCTGGGATTTGAACCCATGACCTCTGACTCCAAAGCCCGGGCTCTTTCCACTGAGCCACGCTGCTTCCCATATGAGCCCCATATGGGACACGGACTATGTCCGATCCGATTAACTCATATCTACCCCAGCACTATCCTCTCAGGGTGGCACCTGGAGAGTTTCCAGTCCTCTACCAGCCTCGACTATGAGAGGGAGAGTCAAACAGAGGCCTGTCCATTCCATTCCTAGCTTGGCCAGTGGTTAGCAAGGGACAGGCCATCTGCTAGAAGTCAAAACTCACTCAGGCTGGGCAGCAGCAGCACAGGACAGAGTCGAGGGAGGAGACTCAATTTTACTGCATGGAAGGCGGCAATGGTAAACCGCTTCCAGATTTTTACCAAGAAAACTCTCTGGATCCACTACCAGAAAGATGGCAGTTGGAAGTGGGGCATTCTGACAGAGATTTGTCTGTGGCATCGTTATGGGTCAGACACGACTCGATGGCATAAGACAAGACACCCCAGCACTTAGAACAGTGCTTGGCACATATTAAGCGCTTAACAGATACCATAATCGATATTATTATTAACCCTATTTTTCGAATGAGATTAAATTCACACCCACATCCATCAGACTCTGGACTTCTGCCAGCGGATTCGATTCAACTTCTGTTAGTCCCTCAGTGAAATATTCAGATTCACGGTTCTCGTCTGATCAATTGGAATGAATTGATCAGAATAATTTAGGGTAGATTTCTTACTTTCATTCTCTGTCCTTCTGGAAGGCTAATAGCAAAGTCCTTAATAATAATGACAACAATTGCAATATTTGTGAAGTGCTTACTCTGTACCATGCACTGTACTAAAGGCTGGGGTAAGTACGAGATAATCACACTGGACACAATCCAACTCCCAGTCTCAATCCCCATTTTACAGGTGAGGTAACCGAGGCACAGAGAAGTTAATTAACCTCTCCCCCTTCTAGACTGTGAGCCCACTGTTGGGTAGGGACCGTCTCTATATGTTGCCAACTTGTACATCCCAAGCGCTTAGTACAGTGCTCTGCACACAGTAAGCGCTCAATAAATACGATTGAATGAATGAATGAATGAATGAATGAAAAGTAATCTACCCAAAGTTACACAGCAGACAAGTGGTGGGGCCGGGATTAGAACCCAGGTCCTCTGATGCCCTGGCCTGTTCTTTTTCCACTAGGCCACACTGCTTCTCTGATCTTATTATATCTACCACTGATTGATTGATTAATAATAACTGTAGCATTTGTTAAGCATTTACTATGTGCCAAGCACTGTACTAAGAGTTAATCAGGTCAAAGTCCCTGCCCGACGTGGGGCTCACAGTCTAAGTAGGAGAAAAAGTATTGAATCTCCATTTTACAGATGAGGAAACTGCAGCCCGCATAAGCTAAATGACTTGCCCAAGGTCACAGAGCAGACAAGAGGTGGAGCTGAGACTAGAACCCAGGTCCCCTGACTCCCAGATATGTGCTCATTCCACTAGGCCCTGCTTTCCTCTCCATCCTAACTGCTACCACAATAATCCAATCCTTTATCCTATCCCACCTTGATTACTGCCTTGAGGACTTCCCTGCCTCCTGTCTCTCCGCATTCCGGTCCATTCTTCGCTCTGCTGCCCAGATCATTTTTCTACAAAAACGTTCAGTCCCTGTTTCCCCACTGCTCAAGAACCTCCAGTGGTTGTCCATCCACCTCTGCATCAAACAGAAACCTCTCACCATTGGTTTTAAAGCAGTCCATCACCTTGCCCCCTCCTACCTCACCTCGCTACTCTCCTACTAAAATCCAGCCTGCACAGTTTGTTCCTCTAACGCCAATCTTCTCACGGTACCTCAATCTTGTCGATCTCATCGCCGACCTCTCGCCCACATCCTGCCTCTGGACTGGAATGCCCTCCCTCCTCATATCCGACAATCACCCTCCCCTCCTTCAAAGCCTTACTGAAGGCCCATCTCCTCCAAGAGGACTTCCCTGGCTAAGCCCTCCTTTCCTCATCATCACCAATCGTATTTATTGAGCGCTTACTGTGTGCAGAGCACTGTACTAAGCGCTTGGGAAGCACAAGTTGGCAACATATAGAGACAGTCCCTACCCAATAGTGGGCTCACAGTCTAAAAGACTTTCCTCTTCCACTCCCTTCTGTGTCACCCTGACTTGCTCCCTTCATCCACCCACGAAGCAGCGTGGCTCAGTGGAAAGAGCCCAGGCTTTGGAGTCAGAGGTCATGGGTTCAAAACCCGGCTCCGCCAATTGTCAGCTGTGTGACTTTGGGCAAATCACTTAACTTCTCTGGGCTTCAGTGACCTCATCTGTAAAATGTGGATGAAGACTGTGAGCCCCCCGTGGGACAACCTGATCACCTTGTAACCTCCCCAGGGCTTAGAACAGTGCTTTGCACATAGTAAGTGCTTAATAAATCAATCAATTGTATTTATTGAGCACTTACTGTGTGCAGAGCATCATCATCATCAGTCGTATTTATTGAGCACTTACTGTGTGCAGAGCACTGTACTAAGCACTTGGGAAGTACAAATTGGCAACATATAGAGACAGTCCCTACCCAACAGTGGGCTCACAGTTTAAAAGGGCCCTGTACTAAGCGCTTGGTTATACCATTATTATTATTATTATTATTATTATTATTCATTCCCCCCTACCAGCCCCACAGCACATATGTACATACCAGTCATTTATGTTTTTCGATTAATGCCTGTCTCCCCCTTTAGACTTTAAGCTCGTTATGGGCAGGAAACATGTCTGTTAAATTGTTATATTGTACCCTCCCAATAGCTTAGCACAGTGCTTTGCACACTTGACTGACTGCTTCCAAAACATCTAAACATCTACAAATACAGTGAGATTTTAGCAGTCCTGGGTGATTACAGGGTGACAGGAGCAGAGACAATCAGGAGATTGTGTGAGGGCCGTGGGGGGTGGTGGGGAGAGCTCTTTGGGAGAGGCTTCAGGAGGACTGGGAAGGCCAAGGGAGAAATTAGGAAAGTAACCTAAGTAGTTCCCTCATCTATAAAATAAGGATTCAATATTTGCTCTCCTTCCTACATAGACTGTGAGCCCCGTGTGGGACAGGGATTTTTCCTGATCCGATTAACTCTTAGCACTCCAGTACTTAGTACAGTGCTCGGCACATAGTAAATGCTTAACAAATCTACAGTTATTAATCAATCAGTCAGTGGTAGAGGTAATAAGATCAGAGAAGCGGTGTGGTTAGAGAAGGAGTGTGGCCTAGTGGAAAAAGCACAGGCGAGGGCGTCAGAGGACCTGGGTTCTAATCCTGGCTCTACCACTTGCCTGCTGTATGACTTTGGGCAAGTCACTTACCTTCTCTATGCCTCAGTTTCCTCATCTGTAAATTGGGAATGCAATACCCGTTCGCTCTCCCCTATAGACTGTGAGCCCCATGTCGGACTGGGACTATGCCCAACATGACGATTTCATATCTATCCCAGCACTTAGTACAATGCTTGGCACATAGTAAGCTCTTAAAAAATACCACAATTATCACTACAATTCCTACACGATGCGAGTTTTCCTCCATTAAACCTCTTTCCCGTAAGAGGAGGAGAACTGAGTGTGCTGTGGTAACTCAACAAATACTGACTAGGCAGACTGATCGGTGGCAATGTCAAATGCAATCAATCAACCAACCGTATTTACTGAGCGCTTACTCTGTGCAGAGCACTGTCCTCAGCACTTGGCAGAGTACAACACAACAGAGTTGGTAGACACATTCTCTGCCCACAACGAGCTCACAGTCTATAATGATAATAATAATAATAATAATGATGGTGGCATTTGTTAAGCACTTACTATGTGCCAAGCACTGTTCTAAGCACTGGAGTAGATACAAGGTGATCAGGTTGTCCCATGTGGGGCTCACAGTTTTAATCCCCGTTTTACAGATGAGGTAACTGAGGCACAGAGAAGTGAAGTGACTTCCCCAAAGTCACACAGCTGACGTGGCGGAGCCGGGATTTGAACTCACGACCTCTGACTGGGGCTTTTTCCACTAAGCCACGAGGATACGGACACTAATAGGAATAAATAAATGATAGATGGATAGGGACATAAGTGCTGTGGAGAAATTTGGGAGAAAAGAGCGGGCCCAACTTATTTTCCTGAGAGGCCAATAAGAGGCTGAGCCTTGATCCAATTCATCGTGGCCGAAAGGGAAGTGAGAGTACGTCCAAAAGTGCTGAACAATGGCATTCATCCGAAGAAAACACCCTTATACCCATTAGCTCATATTGGTTATTGATCTGCACTGGGGCTGGGACCAGGCTGAAGCTATCGGTTCTGGGGACCCCAAGTTATAGGATTGTTGTTACTGAGCAAATGTTCTTGGGTCTTTACTGCAATACCACAACAAAGACTGGAAGCCTCTTGTGGACAGGGATTGAGTCTACCAACTCTATTGTACTGTACTTTCCAAGCCCATAGAACAATGCTCTGTACGTAATAAACGTTCAATAAATACCATTGATCCACTGTGAATTGACATGACCATATATTGTACTTTCCAAGCCCTTAGAACAGTGCTCTGTACGCAATAAACGTTCAGTACCATTGATCCACTGATTGAATTGACATGACCATATCCCTCTTGACTGTAAACGTGTGGTGGGCAGGGAATCTGTTTACTGTTATATTTTCCTCTCCCAAGCGCTTCATACAGTTCTTTGCATAGAGTAAGTGCTCGATAAATCCAACTGAATGAGTATCCCTTCACTCAGGATTCCACCTATGCACATTTCTATATATACATTTCCTTAGTTGGGGTATTTGTTAAGCACTTACAATGTGCCAGGTGCTGTACTAAACACTGAGGTGGATATAAGCAACTCGGGTTGGACACAGTCCCTGTCCCACGTGGGGCTCAGAGTCTCAACAGCCAAGCTGCACACTTCCACAAAAACACACTCCATTTATTCATTTTAATACATTTGATTGATTTTACCATGCTCTTGCTGTTACTCTTGCTTAGCCTCCTGCGGTTTGTGTCTGCCTGTCTTCCGTAGTAGATTGGAAGCTGCTTGATGGCGCGAATCACATCTTTTACTTCTATCACTCTCCCAGTCATTTGCTTCAGTGCTCTTTACTTAGTAGGTGCTTGATGCCTAATTGTTTTGTTGTCTGTCTCCCCCCTTCTAGACTGTGAGCCTGTTATTGGGTAGGGATTGTCTCTATCTGTTGCCAAATTGTACTTTCCAAGACCTTAGTACAGTGCTCTGCATACAGTAAGCGCTCAATAAATACAATTGAATGAATGAATAAATAAAAAATCCTGCTGAATTGAACTTGACAGTCTCTTTCTGAAATTACTCATTTTTATTTATGCCTGTCTCCCCCCTCTAAACTGAAAGCTCACTGTGGGTGAGGAACGTGTTCACTAACTGTTTTACTGTACTTCCCCAAGTGCTACGTATAGTGCTCTGCCTAATGGAAAGATCATGGGCCTGGGGTGAAAGGTTCTGGGTTCTAATCCTAGTTCCTCTAAATGCCTGCTGTGTGACCTTGGGCAAATCACTTAACTTCTCAGTGCCTCGGTTACCTCATCGGTACAATGTAGATTAAGACTACGAGCCTCCTGTGGGACAGGGACTGTAACCAACCCAATCAATCAATCAATCAATCAATCATATTTATTGAGCGCTTACTGTGTGCAGAGCACTGTACTAAGTGCTTGGGAAGTACAAGTTGGCAACATATAGAGACAGTCCCTACCCAACAGTGGGCTCACAGTCTAAAAGGGGGAGACAGAGAACAAAACCAAACATACTAACAAAATAAAATAAAAAGAATAGATATGTAGAGGTAAAATAAATAAATAAATAGAGTAACAAATATGTACAAACATATATACATATATACAGGTGCTGTGGGGAAGGGAAGGAGGTAAGATGGGGGGATGGAGAGGGGGACGAGGGGGAGAGGAAGGAAGGGGCTCAGTCTGGGAAGGCCTCCTGGAGGAGGTGAGCTCTCAGTAGGGCCTTGAAGGGAGGAAGAGAGCTAGCTTAGAACAATGCTTGGCACATAGTAAGCGCTTAACAAGTCCAATTATTAATAATAATAATAAAAACAATTGATTGACTGAAATCATTAGTCAATCAAACACGCTATTCTGCCAAACACGCAATGATCCACCAAAATTAATCATTCTCCAGTTGCATTTCCCACCACCTCCACTCGGAACAAAGCACCAAAGTGCCAAGCACTGAAAACTAGGCTAAGGAAACGCTGACCCAAAGACAAGTTTCCCCTCAGGCCCAGAAGCTCCGGTGAAAATCCCATGAAAATGAGAATCAGAGCAGGCCCAGGAGGGAGCCATTGAGAAGATGACTTTTATTCTTGGAGCCTGCCCGATTTCCTGGAGAACTGATGTGGTGGATGAAGGCCTAGTTTGGCTTCGGACACCAGGCTTTGGCTCTTCTGTTGTTACTGCAGCTCTGAAGAAGTAATCACACCTTTCTTGAGGATCAGATTCCCATACAGAGCTGTTTCCCTGGGAAAGAAAGAAGAAACAAGAAGTCAAAGGTGCATTCAGACACGAATTAACGCAACGGAGCCCTTCGTGATTCTGCCTCCCATCTCTCTGATGCACCCCTCCTCAACTTCTCATTTTTCTGGCCATTCCCTCACGGCTCAATGGCAAGAGCACGGGCTTCGGAGTCGGAGGTCATGAGTTCAAATCTCACCTCTGCCAATTGTCAGCTGTGTGACCTAATGAGAGTCCCTGGGTGAGAGGGTGTGGGTGGTTCAGTGCAAACCATTGCCACTACTGCGTAAACAACTCCAGTGCATGTCCTGCTGGTGGAGGCACATCATAATTAGAATAACTAGAGTATTTGTTAAGCGATTAATTACCATGTGCCAAGCACTGCATCTAAAGCTGGAGTAGATCCAACATAAGCAGATCAGACACATTCCTTATCCTGAGCCCACTGTTGGGTAGGGACCATCTCTATATGTTGCCAACTTGTACTTCCCAAGCGCTTAGTACAGTGCTCTGCACACAGTAAGCGCTCAATAAATACGACTGAATGAATGAATGAATGATCCCATGTGGGGCTCACGGCTAAAGGGGAGGGAGAACGGATATCTTATCCCCATTTTACAGTTGAGGAAACTGAGGCCCAGAAAAGTTCAACGACTTGCCCTAGGTCCCTCAGCCGACAGGTAGCAGAGTCGAGATTAGAACTCAGATCTCCTGATTCTCTCTGCTTTTGAACACTGGTATCATAGCAAGGCTTGCTCTAGATGGCCAGGAGCCAGAAGAGCCTGTACAGTCACAGAGAAGCACCATGGCTCAGTGGAAAGAGCACGGGCTTTGGAGTCAGAGGTCAGGGGTTCAAATCCCACTCCACCAATTGTCAGCTGTGTGACTTTGGGCAAGTCACTTCACTTCTCTCGGCCTCAGGTACGTCATCTGTAAAATGGGGATTAAGACTGTGAGCCCGCCGTGGGACAATCTGATCACCTTGTAACCTCCCCAGTGCTTAGAACAGTGCTTTGCACACAGTAAGTGCTTAACAAATGCCATTTATTATTATTATTATTATTATTATTATTATTAGATAAGGGGAACAAGTGGAAAAGGGATTCCCTCCTTTCTTTCTTTCCTTCCTTCTCTTTTTTTTCCTTTCTTTCCTTCCTTCCTTTCTTCCTTCTTTCCTTCCTTCCTTCTTTCTTTCCTCTCTTCTCTTTCTCTCTCCCCAACCCCCCATGACACTCACACTGAGATATGCAGGGTCCCTTGAGCGGGGTCATCTTCGAACTATTAGGACAGAGAGCGTGGTTGCCCCAGAGAAGACTCATAGAAAAAGCCTTTGACTTTTGTCAAAAGTTGGTTTATAGGCTCCCAATACTCACCCAGTTGCAACCACCACAAATGCCTTTTTGGCCCGTTCATAAAAATCAAATCTTTCTATCTTTTCCAGGGCTTTCTGAAAGATAAGATAAAATGGTGTTTTGATTACGTTCTGACAGGATGTGAAAGGTCAAGGGACATTTCCAATCGGTCAGATTCTGGGACCTTCATTTTTGTTTAATGTACTTGTTATGTGCTTACCACGTGCCAGGCACTTTACTACATGCAGGGGTAGATACAAGATAATCAGATTGGACATAATAATAATAATGGCATTTATTAAGTGCTTACTATGTGCAAAGCACTGTTCTAAGTGCTGGGGAGGTTGTCCCACGGGGGGCTCACAGTCTTCATCCCCATTTTACAGATGAGGTAACTGAGACCCAGAGAAGTGAAGTGACTTGCCCAAAGTCACACAGCTGACAATTGGCGGAGCCAGGATTTGAACCCATGACCTCTGACTCCAAAGCCCGGGCTCTTGCCACTGAGCCACACTGCTTCTCTACGAAAAGCAACACAGACAAGTAACATAGCCTGGTGGCAAGAGCCCGGGCCTGCGAGTCAGAAGGACCTGGGTTCTAATCCCAGCTCTGCCGCTTGTCTGGTGTGTGGCCTTGGGCAAGTCACTTCACTTCTCTGTGCCTCGATTACCGTATCTTTAAAATAGGGATGAAGACCGAGAGTCCCAGGTGGGACATGGACTGTGCCCAACCTGATCAGCTTGTATAGTAATAATTGTGGCATTTGTTATGCACTTACTATGTGCCAGGCACTGTACTAAGCACTGGGTGGATACCAGCAAATCGGGTTGGGCACAGTCCCTGTCCCACGTGGGGCTCACAGTCTCAGTCCCCATTTTACAGATGAGGGAACTGAGGTGCCAAGAAGTGAAATGACTTGCCCAAGGCCACGCGGCAGACAACTGGTGGAGCCAGGTTTAGAACCCATGAGCTTCTGACTCCCAGGACCCATGTTCTATCCACTATGCCACCTACCCCAGCACTTAGTACAGTGTCTGGAATATAGTAATCACTTAACGAATACCATTAAAAACAACAACAACAAAAGATACCCTGTCCCACAAGTTGGAGGGAGGAGAATTTAATGCCCATTTTACAGAGGAAGTGACAATCCACGGCCTGAGGATCAAAGCACCTGATTTCTTGCGGGCAGGGAAGGTGTCAACTCTGAAATACTGTATTTCATTCATTCATTCAATCGTATTTATTGAGCGCTTACTGTGTGCAGAGCACTGTACTAAGCGCTTGGGAAGTACAAGTTGGCAACACAGAGAGACAGTCCCTACCCAACAGCGGGCTCACAGTCTAGAAGGGGGAGACAGACAACAAAACAAAACATGTTAACAAAATAAAATAAATAGAATAAATATGTACAAGTAAAATAGAGTAATAAATATGTACAAACAAAGAGAAGCAGCATGGCTCAGTGGAAAGAGCTCGGGCTCATGGGTCATGGGTTCAAATCCTGACTCCTCCAATTGTCAGCTGTGTGACTTTGGGCAAGTCACTTCACTTCTCTGGGCCTCAGTTACCTCATCTGTAAAATGGGGATTAAGACCGTGTGCCCCCACCATGGGACAACCTGATCACCTTGTAACCTCCCCAGCGCTTAGTACAGTGCTTTGCACATAGTAAGCACTTAATAAATGCCATCATTATTATTACTATTATATATACATATATACAGGTGCTGTGGGGAGGGGAAGGAGGTAAGGCGGGGGGATGGGGAGAGGGAGGAGGGGGAGAGGAAGGAGGAGGCTCAGTCTGGGAAGGCCTCCTGGAGGAGGTGAGCTCTCAGCAGGGCTTTGAAGGGAGGAAGAGAGCTAGCTTGGCGGATGGGCAGAGGGAGGGCATTCCAGGCCAGGGGGAGGACGTGGGCCGGGGGTCGGCGGCGGGACAGGCGAGAACAAGGCCTAACGGTGAGGAGATTAGCGGCAGAGGAGCGGAGGGCGCGGGCCGGACTGGAGAAAGAGAGAAGGGAGGTGAGGTAGGAGGGGGCGAAGTGATGGACAGCCTTGAAGCCGAGATTGAGGAGTTCTCCCAAGCGCTTAGTACAGTGCTCTGCACACAGTAAGCTCTAACCCCTCCCCCAGTCCTGATACCCCCACCAACCACCGTGACTTGCTCCCTTTGCTCTTCCCCATCCCCAACCCCACAGCACTTTCATATAGATCTGTAATTTTATTTATTTGTATTGATGTCTGTTTATTTGTCTTGATGTCTCTCTCCCCCTCTCTAGACCGTGAGCTCACCGTGAGCAGGGATTGTCACTCTTTATTGTTTTGTACTTTCCCAAGGGCTTAGAACAGTGTTCTGCACACAGTAAGTACTTAATACATACAACTGAATGAGTGAATGAATAAATATGATTCATTGATTGATTGATTTACCAATTCTGTTGTATTGTACTCTTCCAAGTGCTTAGTACTTGGGAGAGTACCATAGGGGGAAGCAGTGTGGCTCAGTGAAAAGAGCGCGGGCTTGGGAGTCAGAGGTCATGGGTTCGAATCCCAACTCTGCCATTTGTCAGCTGTGTGACCTTGGGCAAGCCACTTAACTTCTCTGTGCCTCAGTTACCTCATCTGTAAAATGGGGATTAAGACTGTGAGCCCCAAGTGGGACAACCTGATCACCTTGTAATCCCCCCCAGTGCTTAGAACAGTGTTTTGCACATAGTAAGTGCTTAACAAATACCATTATTATTAGTAGTAGTAGTACAGTGCTCTGCAAATAATAAGCACTCAATAAACACCATTGATTGATAGATAGACTGTATATATGTATATATGGTTGTACATATTTATTACTCTATTTATTTATTTATTTATTTATTTTACTTGTACATTTCTATCCTATTTATTTTATTTTGTTGGTATGTTTGGTTCTGTTCTCTGTCTCCCCCTTTTAGACTGTGAGCCCACTGTTGGGTAGGGACTGTCTCTATGTGTTGCCAATTTGTACTTCCCAAGCACTTAGTACAGTGCTCTGCACATAGTAAGCGCTCAATAAATACGATTGATTGATTGATTGATTGATTCCCACCTAAACTGAGCTTCTGGGGCCCAGTGTGACCCTGGAGCGGTTACTTTCCCTCTCTGTGTTATGGTTTCTTCAACAGTGACAGGGGACAGAAAGGCTTCAGCCAAGAGACGTGACTGTGAAGGGCAACATGGAGCCTTTCTTTAGGGGCTGGTCTCCCCAAGAGGGAAGAGCAGTTTTTCCCATTCCAGTTGGGATTCATTCCCGCTAAAAATATTCATTCTCTCTGAGGCCCTTTACAGCAACATCTGTTGGACGAAGACATCCTGTCCCCTATTACTTTTGAAGAAACCACAGCACAGAGTGAAAGTCATTATTCCAGGGCCTTGGAGAGAATGAATATTTTTGGCAAGGATCAATCTCAATTGGAATGGGAAAACTGCTGTTCCCTCTTGGGAAAACCAGCTCCCCCCAAAAGGCCTCCGTGTTGCCCTGCAAAACCCTCAGGAAATCAGTTCAGTTCTGGTTTTCTTTAGGATTGGTTTAAGGGCCTTGGGGAGTTTCAAATTCCAGTCAATCAATCCATCAACCTGTATTTATTGAGAGCTTACTGTGTGCAAAGCGCTGCACAAAATGCTTGGGAGCATACAACACAACAGAGATGGTAGACATAGTCCCTGACCACAAGGAGCTTACAGTTTAGAGGGGGAGATAGGCATAAATATACATAAAGATACATACTTAAGGGAGTAGGGCAGAGGGAGAGATGAATAAAGGGAGCAAATCCAAGTGAAAGGGTGACGCAGAAGGGAATGGGAGAAGAGGAAATGAGGGCCTAGTCGGGAAGGCCTGGTTGCAAATCATCTATTTAATCAATCCTGGGAAGAAACATTTCCTGGTTCCTAAAAATGAGTGATCCAATACTGTAAAATTAATCATTTGGCCATCTTTGCTGCTTGCCTGGCACCATGTTCATCTTAGGCGAGTGATTATCTGCAAAACTAAACCCCAAACCATCTAACCAGGGGAAAGAGGCCCCAGGAGCAACTGGGCTGCAGTTCCCTGAGCAGCTGAGCCTCTCCGTTTATGGCTTTGGGAGCTCCTGGACTCTGAGCCCTCCTGAGGTCCCTACAGCAGTCTTTATCTCGGTCCGACAAGGTTTATGAGCTGGAAAGGATATTTTACAACCTGATTTCAATCAATCAATCAATCAATCGTATTTATTGAGCGCTTACTATGTGCAGAGCACTGTACTAAGCGCTTGGGAAGTACAAATTGGCATCACATAGAGACAGTCCCTACCCGATAGTGGGCTCACAGTCTAAAAGATTTGCACACCAAATGGCTCTGTGGACAAATTGCTCCACTGCTCATGAATTAACCTTTCGCCCCTGTCATCTTTTATCGACAGCGGGAAGATATTAAGGAGTGACCTTGTAGAAATCAGGCCCCTCCTGGCCCTGGCTGCCTGGTGTCCCCCACCCCTGTGCTTGGAGGCTGGACAAGGAGACTCGATTTTATCAGTGAATCGGTGGACGTGAATTTTGCCCACTATGTGCTATCCCACGCCCCAGACACCAGGCCTGCTGATCAATCAATCAATCGTATTTCAATCAATCGTATTTATTGAGCGCTTACTGTGTGCAGAGCACTGTACTAAGCGCTTGGGAAGTACAAGTTGGCAACATATATGGACGTGGCTGATGTTCAGGCCACGTTTCCCCTCTCCTCAAGAAACTCCAGTGGTTGCCTATCCACCTCCACATCAAACAGAAACTCTTCACCATTGGCTTTAGAGCACTGGATCACCTTGCCCCCTCCTAACTCCCCTCTCTACTCTCCTACTCCAACCCAGCCCGCACACTTCACCCCTCTGATTCCAACCTTCTCGCTGTACCTCGATCTCATCTACCTCGCCACTTATCTCTCGCCCATGTCCTGCCTCTGGCTGAGAATGTCCTCCCTCCTCATATTATAATAATAATAATGATGGTCTTCGTTAAGCACTTACTATGTGCAAAGCACTGTTCTAAGCGCTGGGGGGGGATACAAGGTGATCAGGTTGTCCGATGTGGGGCATCATCCCCATTTTACACAAGAGGTAACTGAGGCACAGAGAAGTTAAGTGGCTTGCCTAAGGTTACACAGCTGACAAGCGGCTGAGCCGGGATCTGACACTTACTCTCCCCATTTTCAAAGTCTTATTGAAGGCACATCACCTCCAAGAGGCCTTTCCTGACTAAGCCCTCCTTTCCTTTTCTCCCTTTCCCTTCTGTGTCACCCTGACTTCCTCCCTTTATTCACCCCCTTCGCAGCCCCTCAGGACTTATGTACATATCTCTAATATATTTATTTATACTAATGCCTGTTTTCCCCTCTAGACTCTAAGCTCATTGTGGGCAGGGAATGTGTCTATTATATTGTTGTATTCTCCCAAGAGTTTAGTACAGTGCTCTGCACACAGTAAGAGCTCATTAAATACGATTGACTGACTGACTGATCAACTTTCACTTACAAATGTGTCTAGGGAATAGATGGCAGTCCTGAAAAGAGCCAAGGCGAATGCTGGGAAATAAAGAGGGAAGTTAGCTGACCAGGACAAAATGTCTCCCAGTCCCCTCTCCCCCATCTACAGAAGTAAGAGAGAGCCTAGCACCTGGCTACCTCCTACAGAACTCTTCATCTTCCCACCCAAACCCTGTCTTCCCCATCACTGTAGGCAGCACAATAAACTCTTAACTTTGGCACCGTCCTAGACTCATCTCTCTCATTCAACCCACAAATGCAATCTGTCACCAAATCCTGTTGGTTCTACCTTCACACTGTTGCTGAAATCCTCCCTTTCCCCTCCAACCCAGCTGCTTCTATGCTGCCCCAAAACCTTATCCTATCCTGCCTTGACTTCTGCATCAGCCCCCTTTGCTGACCTCCCTGCCTCCTTTCTCTCCCCACTTCAGTCCATACTTCACTCTGCTCATTTTTCGCCCAGATCATTTTTCTAAAAAAAAGTTCAGTCCATGTTTCCCTGCTCCTCAAGAACCTCCAGTGATTGCCCAGATGTCTTTTCCCAGATGTTAGGTTCTGGGGAAAAAAAATACAGCAGCTGGCTGGACATTTCACCCAAAGCAGGAGGTACAAGGAAGAAAAGCACTTAGAAGGTGCAGCACTTAGAACAATGCCTGGCACAAAGTAAGCACTTAACAAATGAGAGAGAAGTTTCTGCATTATTTATTATTATTACCAGTGACAATAATAATATCTGTTAGATGCTCAGTATGTTCCAAGCACTGTAATAAGCACAGGATTATTCAATCGTATTTATTGAGTGTTTACTATGTGCAGAGCACTGTACTAAGTGCTTGGGAAGTACAAGCCAGCAACATATAGTAGGAGGAGTAATAGTAGTAGTAATAGCAATAGTATTTATTAAACAACTATTGTGTATAGAGCTCTGTACTAAGCACTGGGGAAAAAAATACACAAGTAGGAGTTAGACATGATCCCTGGCCCTCCAGGGGCTCACAACATGAGAATAAAACACAAGGGTGGTAAGGATGAGGTGGTTAAAAAAAAAAGGAAATTTGCTTGCGGGTCATATTTCCCTTAACTCCTCAAATATTCTCTTTGCAGGCCTTAAAGGCCATAGGTAGAGAAACAAATGAGAGGAGGTTTTTTTGTTTGTTTGTTTGGCCTGAACCAAATTACTCCTTGTCCCCTCTCATACACTGAATACACCGATTCTGCAGGTCTTGAAAAGTTTAGGTAAGAATACTTAAAGTCTGGAGATTATTTTGCATGAGGCAAATTTCTCCTTTTTCACCTCAAATATTCTCTTTGGAGGCCTGGATGATCTTAGGTAGGGAAATACAAGCAGGAATTTTTTTTGTCCATCAAGCCAATTTCTCCCTTTCCAGCTCCTATATTCTGTCCTCTGGTCTTGAAGACCTGTGGTGGACAAATTAATGGGATAACTTCTGCAAGAAGCAACTTTCTCCTTTTGCACTTCAAATATTCCATTTTTCAGGCACTGAAAACCTGGGGTAGTGAAATCAATGCAGGAGGTTTTTTGCAGGAAGCCAATTTCTCCTTTTCCACCTCAAGTAATCCCGATTCACTTTCAATTAAAAAGTCTTGAAGGCCTGAAGTGGAGAAGTAAAAGTTGCAGATAGTTTGTATGAAGCAAATTTCTCCCTTTTCAATCTCAAATATTCTCTTTTGACCCCTTGAAGACCTTAGGGAGAGAAATCACAACAGGAGATTTTTCACATGAAGCAAATTGCTCCTTTCCCACTTCATATATCCCTAATTCATTCTCAATTAAAAGGCCTTGAAGGCTGCAGGTGGACAGGTTCAGGAGACATTTCTGGATGAAGAAAATTTCTCCTTGTCCAGCTCATGGTTTTTCTCATCAAGTCTGAGGTGGACCCACTGATGGGAGAGCTTTTGCATGAAGCAAATATTCTCTTTTCCCACCACAAATAGTCTCTTCTTGGGCCTAGAAGACCTGAGGTTGAGAAATCAAAGCAGAAGGTTGATTGCATGAAGCAAACTTCACCTTCTTCACCTCAGAGAATTGTGATTCACTCTCAATTAAAAAGCCTTGAAGGCCTGAGGTAGACTAATAATACACAGGAGATGTGTCCGCAGGAAACCAATTTCTCCTTTACCAACTCATCTATTTTCTCTTCAAGCCTTGAAGACCTTGGA
This sequence comes from Tachyglossus aculeatus, assembly GCF_015852505.1. Taxonomy (NCBI): domain Eukaryota; kingdom Metazoa; phylum Chordata; class Mammalia; order Monotremata; family Tachyglossidae; genus Tachyglossus; species Tachyglossus aculeatus. The sequence goes on from NC_052068.1 coordinate 11,902,560, forward strand.
CAGAACATTGGAAGAGTGCTTACATAAAGCCAATTTCTCCTTTTTTCACCCCATCTGTGCTCATTTCAGGCCTTGAAGACCTTACTTCAGTAGAAAAATCATCAGGTAAGGTTTTCTGGGAAGCAGATTTCTCCTTTTTCCATCTATTTGCTTTTCATGCCTTGAAGACATTAGATAGACAAATTCAAGCAGGAGATTGTGCTCACGAAGCACTTTTCTCCTTCTCCACCTTGGCTAGTCTCCCTAAATTCTCCACAAAAGACCTTGAGGAGCAAACAATAACATTTCCTGCATGAAGCAAAACTTCTCCTTCTGCAGCACATATTTTCTCTTTTCTGGCCTTGAACACTATACATGGAGAAATAGGTGGGATAATGTTTCTTTTTTGACATGAAGCAAATGATTTCTCTTCCACAATGAATAGTCTCTATTCATTCTCAATTACAAGGGCTTAAAAGTGAGAGATAGCATAATGAAAAGAAGATTTGTCCAAACGAAGGAAATTTCTGTCTTTCAACCCAAATATTCTCTTTTCTGGCCTGAAAGACCTTAGGGTAAAGAAATAAAAGCAGGAGATAGTTTATGTGAAGCAAATTTCTCCCTTTTCAAATCAAATATTCTCTATCCATCCTCTAGTAAAAGGCCTTGAAGACCCAAAGTGGACTAAGGTACAGGAGATAATAATAATAATAATAATAATAATAATAATAATAATAATAGCATTTATTAAGCGTTTAATATGTGCAAAGTACTGTTCTAAGTGCAGGGGAGGTTACAAGGTGATCAGGTTGTCCCACTGGGGGCTCACAGTCTTGATCCCCATTTTACAGATGAGGTAACTGAGGCCCAGAGAAGTTAAGTGACTTGCCCAAAGTCACACAGATGACAATTGGCGGAGCCGGGGTTTGAGCCCATGACCTCTGACTCCAAAGCCCGTGCTCTTTCCACTGAGCCATGCTGCTTCTTGTGCTTCTCATGTAGATGTTTCTACATGAAGCAGATGCCTCCTTTTCCATCTCATATAGTTTCTCTTCAGGCCTTGCAGACCTCAGACAGAATGTTCGGAGAGTGTTTCTTTGCAGGAAGCCCCTTTCTCCTTCTTTGACCCCCTGTATTCTCTTTTCAGGCCTTGAAGACCTTAGGGAGGGAAACAATAGCAGGAGATTTCATCCAGAAAACTCCTTTCTCCACATACACATTCACTTTTCAGGCCTTGAAGACCTTAGGGAGAGATACAAAAGCAGAAGATTCTTTGCATGAAGCAAATTTCTCATTTTTCACCTCAAATAATCTCCATTATAACGCCCTGAAGGCCTCAAGTGGTGTAATGAATAGGAGATGTACCTGCATGAAGCAAACCTCTCCTTTCTCACCCCAGATATTTCCTTTACAGGCCCTGAAGAACTTAGGGACAGAAATCAAAGCAGAATTTTTTTTTGCATGAAACACATTTCTCCCTTTCATGACCAATCTGCTCTATTCATTCTCACTTCAGAGGCCTTGAAGGCCTGAAATGAACTAATACACAGGAAGAGGTTTCTACAGGAAGCAAATTTCTCCTTTTCCAGTTCGTATATTTTCCCTTCAGGTCTTGAAGACCTTACGTGGAAAAATGATGAGGTGAGTTTTTGTCTGAGGCAAATTTCTCCTTTTTGAACCCCCTATATCACCTTCTCTGGCCCTCAGGCAGAAGAACAAAAGCAGGGGATTGCTTGCATGAGGAAAACTCATCCTTTCTCAACACATATATTCTCTTTCCAGTTCTTGAAGACCTTCAGTAGGAGAAATTAAAGTAGAAGATGGTGTGCAGGAAGTACATTTCACCATTTTCAACTCAGCTATTCTTTTTTGAGGCCTTAGAAACCATTATTCATTCATTCATTCATTCATTCAATCGTATTTATTGAGCGCTTACTGTGTGCAGAGCATTAGAGAAATAAGAGCTGGAGATTGTATGCATGAAGCAAATTTCTCCTTTTTTGCCTCAAATAGTCTCTTCTGAGGCCTTGCAGACCTTAGACAGAGAAGGAAAAGTTGGGCGCGGTTTGCATGAAGCGAATTCCTCCTTTTGCAACTCAGAGATTCTCTATTCATTCTCAATTAAAAGGTCTTGAAGGCCTGGGGTGAACTAATACCCAGGAAGTAGTATCTGCATGAAGCAAATTTTTCCTTTTGACTACTGGAAATTGTCTCCCTTAAGGTCTTGAAGACCTTAGGGAGAGAAACAATAGTAGGAGATGGCAACCAGAAAACTCCTTTTTCAATACAAGCATTTTCTTGACAGGTTTTGAAGACGGTAGGGAGAAATACAAAAGCAGAAGATTGTTTGCATGAAACAAATTGCTCCTTTTTTCACCTCAGATACTCTCGAAATATCCACCTTCACATCAAACAGACACTCCTGACCACTGGCTTTAAATCACTCAATCACTTTGCCCTCACCTACCTTACCTCCCTGATTTAATAATAATAATAATGATGATGGTCTTTGTTGAGCGCTTACTATATGCTAAGCACTGTTCTAAGAACTGGGGTAGATACAAGGTAATCAAGTTGTCCCATATGGGGCTCTCAGTCTTAATCCCCATTTTATAGATGAGGTAACTGAGGCACAGAGAAGTTAGGTGACTGGCCCAAAGTCCCACAGCTGATAAGTGGCGGAGCCGGGATTAGAAGCCACAACCTCTGACTCCCAAGCCCGGGATCTTTCCACTAACCACACTGCTTCTACTACAGCCCAGCCCACACACTTCACTCCTCTAAAAGCAACCTACTCACTGTACCTTGATCTCATCTATATAATAATAGTGGCATTTATTAAGCGCTTACTATGTGCAAAGCACTGTTCTACGCGCTGGGGGGAATACAATGTGATCAGGTATATCACTATGACCCCTCTTCCACATCCTGCCTCGGGCCTGGAGTTCCCTCTAAGCAGCATGGCTCAGTGGAAAGAGCCCGGGCTTTGGAGTCAGAGGCCCAGGAGTTCAAATCCCGGCTCTGCCAATTGTCAGCTGTGTGACTTTGGGTGAGTCATTTCACTTCTCTGTGCCTCAGTTCCCTCATCTGTAAAATGGGGATTAAGACTGTGAGCCCCCCGTGGGACAATCTGATTACCATGTAACCACCCCAGCACTTAGAACAGTGCTTTGCACACAGTAAGTACTTAATAAATTCCATTATTATTATTATTATATTTGACAGATCAAGCGCTTAGTACAGTGCTCTGCACACAATAAGCGCTCAATAAATACGATTCAATGAACAAATCATCACTCTCCCCACCTTCAAAGCCTTATTAAAATCACATCTCCTCCAAGAGGTCTTCTTTGACTAAGCCCTCATTTCCCCTACTCCAACACCCTTCTTCGTCACAACTTGCCCTTGGATTTGGACCCTTTATTTACTCTGCCCTCAATCCCAAATCACTTCTGTACATATCTGTAATATCTTATAATGTCTGTCTCCCACTTTAGTCTGTAAGGTCCTTGTGGGCAGGAAACATGTCTACCAACCTTGTTGTATTCTCCCAAGCACTTAGTACTAGTGATCTGCACACAGTAAGTGCTCCATAGATATGATCAATTAACTGATTGATAGGGAGGGGTCATAGCGTTGATTGGCCATCCACTGCGCACTGTGCTGAGCGCTTGCAAAATACAAATGTGCTCCTTGCCCACAAGAAGCTCACATTCAGAAGGGGGTCTGAGGCTGGTTCTCACTGATGTTGGAAAAGGTCGAATGTGTTGCGCTTCTCTGAATTTAAAACTTTATCTTCCTGCCCTTGCCCCTAAAGAAGGCATTTTTTGAGCCCTGTCGGAGTGTTCTGTTTGCAATCTACAAAGCTTTCTAATAATTATAGTTAATTATCACTATTACTATTAGAGAAGTAGCATGGCTTAAGGGAAAGAGGCTGGGAGTCGGAGAACCTGGCTTCTAATCCTAGTTCCACCGCTTATCTGCAGTGTGACCACGAACAAGACACTTCATTTTATCATCTTTAAAACGGGGCTTTAATGGCCCTCCTACTTAACTGGGAGTCCAGTGTGGGGCAGGGACTGTGTCCAACCTGATTACCTTGCACCTGATTTGCTTGTATCCAGCACTTAGTGCAGTGCTTGGCACATAGTAAGCACTTAACAGATACCATGATAATAATAAGTATCATTACCACATCCTCAGACACTGCTCCTCAACCAATAAACATGGGTTGGGAGGAGCGGTTCTGCTGAAAAGGAGAACTATGATGAAGAAACGCTAAAACCATTACTGTGGGGATTCTGTTCTATCAGAAGTATAGGGAAGCAGAGGTTGTGTGTTCTAATCCCAGCTCTGCCATGACCTTGGACAAGTCACTTCACTTCTCTGTGCCTCAGTTACCTCATCTGTAAATTAGGGATTGAGACTGTGAGCCCCACATGGGGCAGGGACTGTGCTTGTATTCACCACAGCACGTGGTACGGTGCCTGGCACATAGTAAGCATTTAACAAATACTATAATTATTATTATTATTATCTCACTGAGTGCTATGCATTGAATTCAGCACTTGAGGAAGTGCAGCACAACCCCAAAGCCACATTCCCTGCCCTCAAAGAACTTACATCAATACGATTGATGATGATGACTGATGATGATGGGGGAGACAGCCATAAAAATATATTCAAGCAGTGGAATCACATGTCCTGGGTATTCATTCATTCAATCGTATTCATTGAGCGCTTACTGTGTGCAGAGCACTGTACTAAGCGCTTGGGAAGTACAATTTGGCAACATATAGAGATGGTCCCTACCCAACAGTGGGCTCATAGTCTAGAAGGGGGGAGACAGAGAACAAAACAAAACATATTAACAGAATAAAATAGATAGAAGGGTAGAGCTGTTGAGAGGAAATGTGAGGAATTTGCTTCCCCTCAGATCAAATCATCATCATCATCAATCGTATTTATTGAGCGCTTACTATGTGCAGAGCACTGTACTAAGCGCTTGGGAAGTACAAATTGGCAACATATAGAGATGGTCCCTACCCAACAGTGGGCTCATAGTCTAGAAGGGGGAGACAGAGAACAAAACAAAACATATTAACAGAATAAAATAGATAGAAGGGTAGAGCTGTTGAGAGGAAATGTGAGGAATTTGCTTCCCCTCAGATCAAATCATCATCATCATCAATCGTATTTATTGAGCGCTTACTATGTGCAGAGCACTGTACTAAGCGCTTGGGAAGTACAAATTGGCAACACATAGAGACAGTCCCTACCCAACAGTGGGCTCACAGTCTAAAAGGGGGAGACAGAGAACAAAACCAAACATACTAACAAAATAAAATAAATAGAATAGATAAATGTACAAATAAAATAAATAGAGTAATAAATATGTACAAACATATATACATATATACAGGTGCTGTGGGGAAGGGAAGGAGGTAAGATGGAGGGGATGGAGAGGGGGACGAGGGGGAGAGGAAGGGAGTCTCTCTGCAATATCTTTGTGTGAACTGATTGTAATTGAGCATGCAGAGAGGATCGGCTATTTTCAAGTCCCCAAATCTGCCCACAGGACACCTGACATCAGCCCGTCTTCCTGACAGAAAGACCAAATTTAGAATAATCTCCTCCCCCAGGTCTCGTCCCATTACCTTCTCTCTGATCTCCCATCCTCGTGTCTCTCTCCACTTCAATCCATACTTCTTGCTGCTGCCCGGATTATCTTTGTCCAGAAACGCTCTGGGCATATTACTCCCCTCCTCAAAAATCTCCAGGGGCTACCAATCAATCTGCGCATCAGGCAGAAACTCCTCACCCTGGGCTTCAAGGCCCTCCATCACCTCGCCCCCTCCTACCTCACCTCCCTTCTCTCCTTCTACTGCCCAGCCCGCACCCTCGGCTCCTCCACCACTAATCTCCTCACTGTACCTCGCTCTCGCCTGTCCCGCCATCGACCCCCGGCCCACGTCATCCCCCGGGCCTGGAATGCCCTCCCTCTGCCCATCCGCCAAGCTAGCTCTCTTCCTCCCTTCAAGGCCCTGCTGAGAGCTCACCTCCTCCAGGAGGCCTTCCCAGACTGAGCCCCTTCCTTCCTCTCCCCCTCGTCCCCCTCTCCATCCCCCCATCTTACCTCCTTCCCTTCCCCACAGCACCTGTATATATGTATATATGGTTGTACATATTTATTACTCTATTTATTTATTTATCTATTTATTTTACTTGTACATTTCTATCCTATTTATTTTATTTTGTTGGTATGTTTGGTTCTGTTCTCTGTCTCCCCATTTTAGACTGTGAGCCCACTGTTGGGTAGGGACTGTCTCTATGTGTTGCCAATTTGTACTTCCCAAGCGCTTAGTACAGTGCTCTGCACATAGTAAGCGCTCAACAAATACAATTGATTGATTGATTGATTACTCCACTCAGGCATGCTGGGAAGAGGGAGAATGAAAGCTCCCACAACTCCACAATCAGGACACTCATACAATGCCCCCGTACTGGGAAACAGGTGCAGGAGCGCTTAGTACAGTGCCCCGCACACAGTAAGCGCTCAATAAATACGATTGAATGAATGAATGCTTTGCACACAGTAAACAGGTGCAGGAGTGCTTAGTACAGTGCTCTGCACACAGAGGCACAGAGAAGTGAAATGACTCACCCAAAGTCACACAGCTGACAATTCACACAGTTCACGAATGGTGAACTCTCTAAAGACCTGTTTTCTTCCTCCTGCCTGGAAGATTTTCTGTGCAATTGTGCCCACCGGCACAGAACAAATGAAAGAGTCATGAGGTACTGCAGCCCGGGGCTGTTCGGTGAATATTTGTACGACTGGTTGAAGAAAAAATCATAATAATTATGATGGTATTTGTTAAGAACTTACTACGTGCGAAGCACCATTTTAAGCTGGGGGGGATACAAGGTGATCGGGTTGTCCCACATGGGGCTCACAGTCTTAATCCCCATTTTACGGATGAGGGAACTGAGGTACAGAGAAGTTAAGTGACTCGCCCAAGGCCACACAGCTGACAAGTGACGGAGCTGGGATTCGAACCCACGACCTCTGCCAAAGAAGGGACCTGATTTCAGTGTTATGGCCCGCTCAGTCTTAAATCCAACCTCAAAAGGAGGCCGGGGAGTTCTCTGAGCCCTCATTTTCGGCAGGGAATGTGTCTGTTATATTGTTGTACTGTACTCTCCCAAGCACTTAGTACAGTGCTCTGCACGCGGTAAGCGCTCAATAAATACCATTGATTGATTTCCATTTCTTCCTCAGACCCTGTGGGAAAAGTATTCAAGAGCAATGTCCAAAACCAGGGAAATTCAACTCCAAAGGAAACACAAACACCCACACACACATTCAAATCTGCTGGCCCTACAGAGAGCATGTGGAAGTGGGGGTAGACAGCCTAATAATAATAATTGTGGTATTTGTTAAGTGCTTACTATGTGAGAACGAGTGGAAAGAGCCTGGGCTTTGGAGTCAGAGGTCATGGGTTCAAATCCCGACTCCGCCAATTGTCGGCTGTGTGGCTTTGGGCCAGTCACTTAACTTCTCTGGGCCTCACTTCCCTCGTCTGTAAAATGGGGATTAAGACTGGGAGCCCCCGTGGGACAACCTGACTACCTTGCAACCTCCCCAGTGCTTAGAACAGTGCTTTGCTCATAGTAAGTGCTCAATAAAAGCGCCATCATTATTATTATTATTATGAGACAACCACTGTACTAAACACTGGGGTAGAAACAAGGTAATCGGGTCCCACAGTAGAAGGGAGAACAACTATTGAATCCCCATTTTGCAGATGAGAGAACTGAGGCCCAGAAGTGACTTGTCCATGGTCACATAAGGCGTAACATTCCCCAGTGACATCAGGGGAGATGGGGGCTGCGCGGGATTGCTCTGACGGCTTCCAGGGGAGGGGAGAGAGGGAGGGGGAAAGATCCTGAAGGATCAGGCTGAAATCGGACATCGGACTGGAAATCAGCTGGATTTGGCCCGAGGATAAGAGTCCAAAAGCAGAAAACGTCTGTCTTCCCGACTAGACTGTAAACACCCTGGGTTCGGGCCTCTGCCTTCTAACTCTTCTTACTCTCCCAAGTGCTTAGCCCAGTGTTTGACACATAGGAATTGGGAAGCAGCATGGCCTAGTGGAAAGAGCGGGGTCCCGGGAGTCAGAGGACCTGGGTTCTAATTCATTTATTCATGCCATCGTATTTATTGAGCACTTATTGTGTGCAGAGCACTGTACTAAGCACTTGGAAAGTACAATTCAGCAATAAAGAGACACAATCCCTGCCCACACCGGGCTTACAGTCTAGAAGGGGAGAACCTATCCTCCACTGCCAATACTGAGGCAAACATGATTAGAGAAACTTCCTTTCTAGGAGAAGCAGGGTGGCCCAGGGGGAAAGAGCACTGGCCTGGGAGTTGGAGGACCTCTCAAGAAGCAGCGGGGCTTAGGGAAAAGAGCACGGGCTTTGGAGTCAGAGGTCATGGGTTCAAATTCCGGCTCCGCTGTCAGCTGGGTGACTTTGGGCAAATCACTTAACTTCTCTGTGCCTCAGTTACCTCATCTGTAAATGGGGTTTAAGACTGTGAGCCCCACGTGGGACAACCTGATCGCCTTGTATTCCCCGCAGCGCTTAGAACAGTGCACATAGTAAGTGCTTAATAAATGCCATCATTATTATTATTATTTTTAATGGTATTTGTTAAGCACTTCTACGTACCAGGCACCGTATTAAGCGCTGGAGTAGATACACCTGGCTCTGCCACTTTTCCCCTCCATGCCCTTGGCAAGTCACTTCACATCTCTGTGCTTCGGTTTCTTCATCTGCAAAACGAGGATTCAATCCCCGTTCTCCCTCCTATTTAGTCTGTGAACCTCCGGCTGGCCCTGATGATCTTCTACCTCCCCGGCACTCAGTACAGTGCTTGGCACACAGTAAGCACAAATACCACAGTTAAATGGGGGCAGGAAGAGCTTTTCCATGACCAGGAGCACAGTGCAAACCCCGCCTGCAGTGCTATTCAGTGGCTGCATTTACAGTGCCTAGTTAAAGTCAACAGGCAAAGATGTGGCCCAGTTTAAAAGAATTTCTCTAGATGAAATTGAACAGCTGCCATGGGCGGCTTACTAATTCTCTGGGGCCACTTGTGCGTTTGCAGATATATTTTGCCGAGCTGGTGGGAAATGTTCCGTTCCACATTCCGCCTGTGATGGAGCAATCAGAGCCAGAAAAATCTGAGTGGAAAACCTCTGACCTGTGACCGATTATTACCTAACATTTCCGGAGCGTTTCGTGGTGGTCAAGGGCGTCGTAATCTCTTTCCTTCGTTCACCCTCCCGGCCGTCCCATGGGATGGGGGGAGTTTTCTGCCGGAATAATAATAATAATAATGGTGGTATCTGCTAAATGCTTACTATGTGCAAAGCACTGTTCCAAGCGCTGGGGGGATACAAGGTGATCAGGTTGTCCCACGTGGGGCTCACAGTCTTAATCCCCATTTTACAGAAGAGGGAACTGAGGCACAGAGAAGTTAAGTGACTTGCCCAAAGTCCCACAGCTGACAAGTGGCGGAGCCGGGATTTGAACCCATGACCTCTGACTCCAAAGCCCACGCTCTTTCCACTGAGCCAAAAGGGTCGCATTAAGGCGCACCCCACCTTCCCTGGAGAGGAATCTTCGTTCCGAGCTACGCGGCTCGGAGTTAGGTTAAAGTCCTGCAGCCTCACACCTGCCCTGCTCCGCTGGCTTCCCGCAGACTGAAAATACTTAGCCTAGGGTTCAGTTAAACACTCATAAGGAAAGGTTTTCAAAAGTTGAGTAGTTGGGGCCGGGGAGAGAGAGAGAAAAAATTTGGGGATTGGTGAGGTTGGCAATTTGGGGTTCTTGGTGATTAACCAAACCATTTTGAAAGTGAGCCCACTGTTGGGTAGGGACTGTCTCTATATGTTGCCAACTTGTAGTTCCCAAGCGCCTAATACAGTGCTCTGCACACAGTAAGCGCTCAATAAATACGATTGACGATGATGATGATGCCCCCATCATTCTTGACTCCTCTATCTCCATCCCTTCACTCATATTGTTGTTCCAGCACGGAACTCCTTCCTCCTCCAATCCACTACCCCAACACCAAAGCCCTCCTAAAACTCCATTTCCTCCCTAAAGCTATACTCAATGTATTCCCAATGCCTCACCTCTAGCATTTATAGATTTTATTAATAATAATAACGGTATTTGTTAACCACTTACTATGCGGTGAGACCTGTTCTAAGTGCTGGAGTAGATGCAAGATAATCAGATACCACATGGAGCTCACTAAGTAGGAAGGAGAGCAGGTATTGAATCCCCATTTTGCAGATGAGGGAACTGAGGCCCAGAGAAGTTAAAAAGCAGCTCCTTATGGGCAGGGAATGTGTCTGCTTATTGTTGTATTGTACTCTCCCAAGCACTTAGTACAGTGCTCTGCACACAGTAAGAGCTCAATAAATGCAATGGACTGACTGAATGATTTGTCCAAAGTCACACAGCAGGTAAGTGGTGGAGCTGGGATGAGAACGCGAGTCTTTGGCTCCCAGGCCTGTGCTCTTTCCACTAATAATAATGACAATAACAGAAATTATGGTATTTGTTAATTAATTAATTAATTAATTATGGCATTTGTTAAGTGCTTACTATGTGCAAAACACTGTTCTAAGTACTGGGGAGGATACAAGGTGATCAGGTTGTCCCACATGGGGCTCGCAGTCTTAATCCCCATTTTACAGATGAGGTAACTGAGGCACAGAGAAGTTAAGTGACTTGCCCAAAGTCACACAGCCGACAAGTGGCAGAGCCGGGATTTGAACCCTTGACCTCTGACTCCCAAGCCCGGGCTCTTTCCACTGAGCCACGCTGCTTCTCAATTTGTGAAGTGCTTACTATGTGCCAAGCACTGCTGTAAGCGCCGGGGTAAAATCAGGTTGTCCCACTTGGGGCTCACAGTCTTAATCCCCATTTTACAGATGAGGTAACAGGCTCAGAGAGGATGAGGTAACAGGCTTCACCCTGTCAGTCAGTCGCATTTCATCCATTCAGTCACTCCATCCTATTTATTGAGCGCTCCCTACTAAATTTATTGATTTAGTGATTTTACTATTTATTTATTTATTTTACTTGTACATATTTATTCTATTTATTTTATTTCATTAATATGTTTTGTTTTTGTTGTCTGTCTCCCCGCTTTCCAGACTGTGAGCCCACTGCTGGGTAGGGACCGTCTCTATCTGTTGCCAACCTGTACTTCCCAAGCGCTTAGTACAGTGCTCTGCACACAGTAAGCGCTCAATAAATACGACTGAATGAATGAAAGTCTGAGCCCCCACCTTCCTCTCCCCCTCCTCCCCATTCCCCCTCCCTGCCTCCTTCCTCTCCCCACAGCACCTGTATATGTTTGTACAGATTTATTACTCTATTTATTTATTTCACTTGTACATATTTCTTTTATTTATTTTATTTTGTTAATATGTTTTGTTTTTGTTCTCTGTCTCCCCCTTCTAGACTGATAGCCCACTGTTGGGTAGGGACCGTCTCTATATGTTGCCAACTTGTACTTCCCAAGCGCTTAGTACAGTGCTCTGCACACAGTGATAGCTCAATAAATACGACTGAATTAATGAATGAATGAAAGCGGCGGAGCCAGGATTAGAACCCATGACCTCTAACTCCCAAGCCCGGGCTCTTTCCACTAAGCCACACTGCTAGATGAAGACCGTGAGCCCCACGTTCCCATTAACCCCCTTCCAATGAGCTGCCTCTGCTTCTGCCAGCAGCTGGGACTTTCTCCTTCCTGCTCCCAGCTGGAGATCAATCAATCAATCAATCAATCAATCGTATTTATTGAGCGCTTACTGTGTGCAGAGCACTGTACTAAGCGCTTGGGAAGTACAAGTTGGCAACATATAGAGACAGTCCCTACCCAACAGTGGGCTCACAGTCTAAAAGGGGGAGATGGCCAACGTGGCCACCGCTCTGACCACAGCAGAGTGGCCAAATGCAGAGGTGCTCCACCAATTATCAGCTGTGTGACTTTGGGAAAGTCACTTAACTTCTCTGGGCCTCAGTTACCTCATCTGTCAAATGGGGATTAAGACTGTGAGCCCCACGGGGGACAACCTGATCCCCTTGTAACCTCCCCAGTGCTTAGAACAGTGCTTTGCACATAGTGAGCACTTAATAAATGCCATTATAAAAAAAAAATAGAGGAGGGGGGGGACAAGATAACATCGGCCTCCTGGGCAGTTCTCCCTCGGCCACCGGAGCCTCCGACCTCTTCCTCTGAGCCTCCTCTGAGCCTCTTCCTGCTCTCTCCCCACCACTCTTTGGCTCCAATCAATCAATCGTATTTATTGAGCGCTTACTGTGTGCAGAGCACTGTACTAGGCGCTCCAGTCCTGTGCCCTTTTAACCCCAGGGAGGCAGGATGGGACAACCAGGTCCACTGCACTGAAGCCACCAAAATATATATATCTTTTTTATGCCTATATATATATATATATATAGAGAGAGAGAGAGAGAGAGAGAGAGAGAGAGGCATAAAAAAGATTTAAAATAGAAGGAATAGGGAGACAAGGAGAAGCAGAGAAGCAGCATGGCTCAGTGGAAAGAGCTCGGGCCTTGGAATCAGAGGTCATGGATTCAAATCCCAGCTCCACCAATTGTCAGCTGTGTGACTTTGGGCAAGTCACTTCACTTCTCTGGGCCTCAGTTCCCTCATCTGCAAAATGGGGATTAAGACTGTGACCCCCCCCCGCCATGGGACAACCTGATAACCTAGTAACCTCCCCAACGCTTAGAACAGTGCTTTGCAAACAGTAAGCGCTTAGTAAATGCCATAAAAAAGAGGGGTGAACACAGATTTGAGAAAAGGAACAGGAAATAATAATTAGTACAGTGCTCCAGCGCTTAGTACAGTGCTTGGCACATAGTAGGCTGTGTGAGGCTTTTAGACTTTTAGACTGTGAGCCCACTGTTGGGTAGGGACTGTCTCTATGTGATGCCAATTTGTACTTCCCAAGCGCTTAGTACAGTGCTCTGCACATAGTAAGCGCTCAATAAATACGATTGATTGATAGTAGGCATGTAACAAATACCATCATATTTATAACAAATACCATCACATATTTATGTGCTCTGCACATAGGAAGCGCTCAATAAATATGATTGATGATTGATGATGATCATCATTATTATTATTATCATTATTATTATAATTGTATTTACTGAGTGCCTAGTGCCAAGCACTGTACCAAGCGCTTGGGAGAGTACAATATAACATTAGACATAGTCCCTGCCCATAATGAGCTCACAGCCTAGAGGGGGAGACAAACATTAATATAAATAAATAAATAGATAGATAATTGATCTATACAGATGTATACGTATGTGCTGTAGAGAAGGGAGGGAGGATGACTGACGGAGCAAGTATGAGTAGGAAAATAAGACAGGCAGTGCTTCCTCTGTTCAGAGTCAGTCAGTCAATCATATTTATTGTTACCTCTTACTGTATGCAGGGCACTGTCCTAAGCGCTTGGGAGTACAATATACCAATAGAACTGGCACATTCCCTGCCCACAGTGAGATTACAGTCTAGAGGGGGAGACAGATATTAACAGAAATAAATAAAATTAGAGATCTGGACATAAGTGCTGTGGGGCTGGGAGGGCACAAAGCCCATTGTGGGAAGGGACGGTGCCCACCGTCTCTGTTGTTGTGAACTCTCCCAGAAACTCAAAAAAGATGCTCTGCACATGGTAAGCACTCAGTAAATAACACTGATTGACTCCGGGAGCCAGTGGGAGCCCGGCCGGGCCCACAGGGAGCAGTGGGCCTGGAAGTTGCTTGTTGTGGGCAGGGACTGTGTCTGTTATATTGTTGCATCGTACTCTCCCAAGCGCTTAGGGCAGTGCTCTGCACGCAGTAAGCGCTCAGTAAATATGACCGGCTGGTTGGCTGATTGTGAGCCCCACTTGGGATAGGGACTGTGTCCAACCTGAAAAGCTTGTATCTACCCTGGCATTTAGTAGAGCGTCTGGCACATAGTAAGCATGTGAGCTCGATTCCAGACTATGAGTTCCTTGTGGGCAGGGAATGTGCCTGTTTGTTGTTATATCGTACTCTCCAGAGCATTTAGTACAGTGCTTTGCACACAGTAAGCACTCAATAAATATGATTGAATGAATGATTGATTAGCAAACACCATGTAAAAGAAAAAAGGGGTTGGACAAGTACAATCATTTTGATAGATGAGATCCCCCCACCCTCAAGAAGCTTATGACCTTACAATATGGGCAGGGAATGTGTTCTATAATTGTCGTATAAGCAGCATGGCATAGTGAGAAGCAGCATGCCTCAGTGGAAAGAGCACGGGCTTGGGAGTAGGGGTCATGGGTTCAAATCCTGGCTCTGCCACTTTGTCAACTGTGTGACTTTGGACAACAACAATAATAATAATAGTAATAATAATGGCATTTATGAAGCGCTTGCTATCTGCAGAGCACTGTTCTAAGCACTGGGGAGGTTACAAAGTGATCAGGTTGTCCCACGGGGAGGCTCACAGTCTTAATCCCCGTTTTACAGATGAGGGAACTGAGGCACAGAGAAGTGAAGTGACTCGCCCAAAGTCACACAGCTGGCAATTGGCGGAGCTGGGATTTGAACCCATGACCTCTGACTCCAAAGCCCGGGCTCTTTCCACTGAGCCACGCTGCTTCCCGACAAGTCACTTAACTTCTCTGTGCCTCGGTTACCTCATCTGAAAAATGGGGATTAAGACTGTGAGCCTCACCTGAGACAACCGGATTACCTTGTATCTCCCCTAGCGCTGAATACAGTGTTCTGCACACAGTAAGCGCTCAATAAATACAATTGAATGAATGAATGAACAAATACTATCATTATTATTATTATTATTATAGTGGATAGAGCATAGATCTGGGAGTCAGAAGGTCACGGGTTCTAATCCCGGCTCCGCCACTTGTGTGCTGTGTGACCTGGGGCAAGTCACTTCACTTCTCTGGGCCTCAGTTCCCTCATCTGTAAAATGGGGCTTGAGACTGTGAGCCCCTCACGGGACAGGGACTGGGTCCAACTCTTCTAGACTGCGAGCCCGCTGTTGGGTAGGGACCATCTCTGTGTTGCCAGCTTGTACTTCCCAAGCGCTTAGTACAGTGCTCAAGCGCTCAATAAATACGATTGAATGAATGAATGAATGAATGAACTCCATTTGCTTGTATCCACCCCAGCGCTTAGAACAGTGCATGGCGCATAGTAAAGACTGAATAAATATTATCATTATTATTATTATTACTCTCCCAAGAGCTTGGTACAGTGCTCTGCACATAGTAAGCACTCAAATCTCAAAAAAAATACCATTTATCAATGGATTACAATTCAGATGGATGTGGAACCCTAGAAGCAAGCGAAACTTGCTCTCTGCACATGACTCCCCTCTAGGAGCCCACTGTTGGGTAGGGACCGTCTCTATAGGTTGCCAACTTGTACTTCCCAAGCACTTAGTACAGTGCTCTGCATACAGTAAGCGCTCAATAAATAAGATTGATTGATTAATAGGAGCACAAACCAAGAAAACAAGAAGAAGCTGGGGCATCGCCCTGCCACGTCAATCGATCAGCAGTGTTTATTGAGCACTTACTGTGTGCAGGGCGCTGTACTAGATGCTTGGGAGAGTGCAATATAACACTAGAACAGGCACGTATCCTGCCCACACCGAGCTTACAGCCCAGAGGGGGAGACCGACATTAGTATAAAGAACGAAATGCTGTCGTCCTGAAATCCTGCTCCCGAAGCAGGGGACCGTCGCGACTCCATGTCTGCAACCAAAGAAATTGAAACAGAGAAGCAGCGTGGCTCAGTGGAAAGAGCCCGGGCTTGGGAGCCAGAGGTCATGGGTTCAAATCCCAGCTCCGCCACTTGTCAGCTGTGTGACTTTGGGCGAGTCACTTGATTTCTCTGGGCCTCAGTTCCCTCATCTGTAAAACGGGGATTAGGACTGTGAGCTCCCCGTGGGACAACCTCACCACCTTGTAACCTCCCCAGCGCTTAGAACAGTGCTTTGCACATAGTAAGCGCTTAATAAATGCTATCATTATTATTATTATTATTATTAAACTCGAACCTGGAAGGCGAGCACTTCTGGCTCAGGAGCCCCTCGCCCCCCCACCCGGCAACCCCCTCCACCGTGGGCACCGGCAGCGAGCTGGTGGGAACCGCGGCCTCTCCCTCGGTGCCTCCTAAGGATCTTCTCCAACTCTCCCTCTTCCAACCGGATCTCCCCTCTGGGATCCGGGACCACGGATCCGGGCGTGAGGATCTGTTCAAGAACTCCGCACCGTGGCGAGAGATTTGCCGTCTTTATCGCAAGTCGGGTCACCGGGACTCAACCAATCCATCCATCAATCAGTGGTATTTGTCATCATCATCATCAATCGTATTTATTGAGTGCTTACTATGTGCAGAGCACTGTACTAAGCGCTTGGGAAGTACAAATTGGCAGCACATAGAGACAGTCCCTACCCAACAGTGGGCTCATCGAGCGCTTACTGTGCGTGGGGCGTTGTTCTGAGTACTTGGCTCAGTGGAAAGAACCCGGGCTTTGGAGTCAGAGGTCATGGGTTCAAACCCCGGCTCTGCCAATTGTCAGCTGTGTGACTTTGGGCAATTCACTTCACTTCTCTGGGCCTCAGTTACCTCATCTGTAAAATGGGGATTAAAACTGTGAGTCCCCCCTGGGACAACCTGATCACCTTGTAACCTCCCCAGTGCTTAGAACAGTGCTTTGCACATAGTAAGCGCTTAATAAATGCCGTCATTATTATTATTATTACTTGGGAGAGGTCCCTGCCCACAGTGGGCATCCAGTACAGAGGACTTTAGCGTCTGGTCTGTATGTTTTCTCTGCCAGTGTTTTGGGCGCTGTCTTTCTGACTGAGTCACAACCTCAGGGGCCCCTTTGGCCAAGGCAGCTTCACCGTGAAACCCCGGGCAGGGTCATGCCAGCCTCAGCCCGCCCGCAATGTGCAATTGTGACAGTGCCCTGCTTCATTAGCAGGATTACTCTATTTATTTTACTTGTACATATTTACTATTCTATTTATTTTGTTAATGACGTGCATTTAGCTTTAATTCTATTTGTTCTGACGACTTGACACCTGTCCACATGTTTTGTTTTGTTGTCTGTCTCCCCCTTCTAGAATGTGAGCCTGTTGTTGGGTAGAGACCGTCTCTATATATTGTTGACTTGTACTTTCCAAGCGCTTAGTACAGTGCTCTGCACACAGTAAGCGTTCAATAAATACGAATGAATGAAAGAAATTTGGGACAACAGCATTCCGTTATTTATATTAATACCTGTCATTCATTCATTCAATCATTCATTCAATGCTTAGAGAAGCAGCGTGGCTCAGTGGAAAGAGCCCGGGCTTTGGAGTCAGAGGTCGTGGGTTCGAATCCCGGCTCCACCACAAGTCTGCTGTGTGACCTTGGGCAAGTCACTTAACTTCTCTGAGCCTCAGTTCCCTCATCTGTAAAAATGGGGATTAAGACTGTGAGCCCCACGTGGGACAACTTGATCACACTGTATCCCCCCAGCGCTTAGAACAGTGCTTTGCACATAGTAAGCGCTTAACAAATGCTATTATTATTATTATTATTATTATTATTATTGTTATTATTATTTATGGAGCGCTTACTGTGTGCAGAACACTGTACCAAGCACTTGGGAAGTACAAGTTCATTCATTCATTCGTTCAATCGTATTTATTGAGCGCTTACTGTGTGCAGAGCACTGTACTAAGCGCTTGGGAAGAACAAGTTGGCAACATACAGAGACAGTCCCTACCCAACAACGGGCTCACAGTCTAGTCTCCGCCTCTGGACTGGAATGAGCGCTTTTTGTTGTTACACTGTACTCTCCAAAGTGCTCAGTACAGTGCTTTGCACAGAGTAAGCGCTCAATAAATATGACTGGAGGAGGATGAGGGTGGTGGGCTGTCAGGAAGAGGCTTCGGGAAAACCGGAAGAGCCGGAGGGAGTGTTGCTACCTCCTCACAATCTCACAACGCTCGCGGGGAAGATCGGGACGCCCTCCTGTACCATCAGCATCGCTTCCAGGGGGAACCCAACGTCTGGCCATCCGGCAAGATCGCAAATGAAAATGTCCTGGGTTGGAAAGAGGGTAGCCTAGGGAAAGAGCACTGGGCCGAACCTGCTCGAGTCCAGCTGCACCGGGGTCCCTCTCATTCATTCAATTGTATTTATTGAGCGCTTACTGTGTGCACAGCACTGTACTAAGCGCTTGGGAAGTCCACTTCGGCAACATATAGAGACAGTCCCTACCCAACAATGGGCTCACTGAAGTCTAGAAGGTGGGGACAGACAACAAAACAGAACATGTGGACGGGTGTCAAGTCATCAGAATAAACAGAAAAAAAGCTAGATGCACATCATCAACAAAATAAATAAAATAGTAAATATGTACAAGTAAAATAAATAGAGTAATAGATCTTGGCACCGACGACAGTGGGAACTCAAACGAGAAGCACGAGATTCGTCCCCACCGCCACCATCGATCACTCAGTGGTATTTATGGAGCACCTCCCATATGCAGAGTACTGTACTGAGTGCTGGATGTAAGCAGGGGAACTGTAGGCTTCCTAATGATGTTCATTCATTCATTAAACAGTATTTATTGAGTGGTTTAGACTGTGAGCCCACTGTTGGTAGGGACTGTCTCTATACATTGCCAATTTGTACTTCCCAAGCGCTTAGTACAGTGCTCTGCACATAGTAAGCGCTCAATAAATACGATTGATGATGATGATGATGGTTACTGCAATAATAATAATCATGATGGTATTTGTTAAGCACTTATTATGTGCCAAGCACTGTTCTAAGTGCTGTGGGGGGATACAAGGTAATTAGGTTGTCCCACGTGGGGCTCGCAGTCTTAATTCCCACTTTACAGATGAGGTAACTGAGGCACAGAGAAGTGAAGTGATTTGCCCAAAGTCACACAGCTGACAAGTGGCGCAGCCGGGATTAGAACCCATGACCTCTGACTCCCAAACCCATGCTCTTTCCACTGAGCCACGCAATTACTTTGTGTGCAGGACACTGTACTAAATGCTGGATGTAAGCAGCGGAATGTGGCTTAGTGAAAAGAGCCCGGGTTTGGGAGGCAGAGGTCATGGGTTCTAATCCCGGCTCTGCCACTTGTCAGATGTGTGACTTTGGGCAAGTTACTGAATTTCTCTGTGCCTCAGTTACCTCATCTGTAAAATGGGGATTAAGACTGTGAGCCCCATGTGGGACAACCTGATGACCCTGTGTCTACTTCAGAGCTTAGAACAGTGCTTGGCACATAGTAAGCACTTAAATACCATCATTAGTATTATTATTATTTAGTGGTATTTACTGAGTGATTGCTGTGTGCAGGGCACTGTACTAAGTGCTTGGAAACATACACTATAACAAGGAACAGATACGAGTGAGGGCGACGCGCGGTTGGGGCCTGGTCCTGTCAAGGGGCCACCTGAGGGCTCGCTTCAATCGGCGGTTTTTCCCATCAATCAATCAATCAATCAATCGTTATTTGTTGAGTGCTTGCTGTGTGCAGGGCACTGGACTAAGCGCTTGAGAAGGACAAGTAGCAGGGAAGCAGCGTGGCTCAGTGGGAAAGAGCCTGGGCTTTGGAGTCAGAGGTAATGGGTTCAAATCCTGGCTCCGCCACTTGTCAGCTGTGTGACTTTGGGCAAGTCACTTCACTTCTCTGGGTCTCCGTTCCCTCATCTGTAAAATGTGTGGGATGAAGGCTGTGAGCCCCATGTGGGACAACCTCATCATCTTGTATCCCCCCAGCGCTTAGAACAGTGCTTTGCACATAGTAAGTGCTTAATAAATGCCATTATTATTATTATTATTCCCTGCGATAACGTGCTTTGTGCCCACTAGCTCCTCAAGTAAGGGAACCGGGACAGCTAAGAGGAGTCAAAGAGGCTCGTTCTTAATTACTTCGGGTAGAAACCTAGGTCCAAGGAGGATGGGGGTCCTATCCAAGGATCATCATCACAGGAAGTTCCTTGGTCTGGTGCGACTCTCCCTGAAGACTACTGAATCCCACCCCAGGATTTCCTCTAGCTGGTGGGGAAGAGTCCCACCTTCTTAAAATAATAATGATAACAGTATTTGTTAAGCACTTACTACGGGCCAAGGACTGATCTAAGCGCCGGGGTTGGGGGGAGGTAATGGTAATCAGGTGGTCTCATGTGGGGCTCACAGTCTTAATCCCCATTTTGCCGATGAGCGAACTGAGGCACAGAGAAGTGAAGAGACTTGCCCAAAGTCACACAGCTGACAAGTGGCGGAGCTGGGATTAGAACCCATGACCTCTGACTCCCAGGCTTGGTCTCTTTCCACTGAGCCACGCTGCCACGCGGGTCTTCGGGGCCCCGAGGAAGGCTGGCAGCTGCCCGCCGTCTAAGAGTCCTGGGTTCTTTTCACGGTCACGAATTCATGCTTGGAATTCAGCTGGGGTTCCCTTGGGAAGAGCCCATGGGAGGACCTGCTAGGGATGCTAAGGAGGGCTTCCTGTCAGCCGCTAAGTGACAATTCCCTCCTAATATCTTCTCCTTGACAAGGAGCAATTTGCAAGGAGATAATGCTTCCTCATGCAAAAGGTACCCATGACTCTTAAGGCTACTAACACTGACGATGTAATAGACTGAGCCCCCACTTTTTCCTCTCCTCCTCCCCATCGTCCCTCCTCCCTCCCTCCACCTCCCCACAGCACTTGTAGATATTTGTTCATATTTATTGCTCTATTTTATTTGTACATATTTAGTACTCTATTTATTTTCTTAATGACGTGTATATAGCTGTAATTCTATTTATTCTGATGGTATCGACACCTGTCTACTTGTTTTGCTTTGTCGTCTGTCTCCTTCTTCTAGACTGTGAGCCTGTTGTTGGGTAAGGACCGTCGCTACATGTTGCCGATTTGTACTTCCTAAGCGCTTAAAACAGTGCTCTGCACAGAGTAAGCGCTCCATTCCTAGACCGTGAGCCCGTTGTTGGGTAGGGACCGTCTCTAAACGTTGCCGATTTGTACTTCCCAAGCACTTAATACAGACCCCTGCACACAGTAAGCGCTCAATAAATACGATTGAACGAATGAATGTTTCCACGTATAAATCAGTGAGAAGGACACGCTTATTTCTCCTTCTCAGTTACCACATCATCATCATCATCAATCGTATTTATTGAGCGCTTACTATGTGCAGAGCACTGTCCTAAGCGCTTGGGACGTACAAATTGGCAACATATAGAGACAGTCCCTACCCAACAGTGGGCTCACAGTCTAAAAGAGGAGGGCCCAGCATTCCCCAGGCCTCACTACCCTCGCAAGAACAGGACAACAGAGTTGGTAAACATGATTCCTGTCCTCAGAGAGTTTACAATCCGGAGGGGGAGACAGAAGAAGAAATAGTTTACAAACAGAGGAAGCATGTGTAGCAAAGTGCTTAAAGGGCACAGACCCAATTGCGTAGCAACACAGAAAGGAAAGCTAACAGGGTGGAGGAAATGAGAGGTTAGTCGGTGAAGGCTTCTTGGAGGAGATACCATGATTGGAGTTCATTGTAGTGTTCTTGCTCTCTGTTCAAGATTTCTCCTCTGTCTTTGAAGAGGACTAGAGGATAGAACCCCCTCTCGGGTCACACCTGGAGAGTTTCCAGGACACAACCAGTCTCAGCTATGGGAGGGAGAGTCAAGCAGAGGCCTGTCCACTCCATTCCTAGCTTGGGCAGTGGTTAGGGAGTGGAAGGCAATCCGCGACAAGTCAAAACTCACCCGTGCTGGGCAGCAGCAGCGTGGGAGAGAGTCGAAGGCAAGAGACTCAAGTTTACTGTGCGGACGGAGGCAGTGGTAGACCACTTCTGGATTTTGACCAAGAAAACTCTATGGATCCACTACCAGAATGACTGCAGATAGAGGTGGGGCGTCCTGGGAAAGATGTGTCCTTGGAGTCGCTATGAACTCTTAGAAGCAGCATGGCTTAGTGGAAAGAGCCCGGGCTTGGGAGTCAGAAGATGTGGGTTCTAATCCCGGCTCTGCCACTTTGCTGTGTGACCTTGGGGGCCGGAGGCGGGGAGGTCTGAGAGGAGGCCCAGACGGGATTAGGAAAAAACCTCTAGGCTACCAACGATTCGTTCATCCCGTCGTATTTATTGGGCACTTACTGAGTGCGGAGCACTGTACCAAGCACTTGGTAGAGCCCAGTACAATAAGAGAAGCAGCGTGGTCAGTGGAAAGAGCCCGGGCTTTGGAGTCAGAGGTCATGGGTTCAAATCCCGGTTCTGTCAACTGTCAGCCGTGTGACTTTGGGCAAATCACTTCTCTGTGCCTCAGTTATCTCATCTGTAAAATGGGGATGAAAACTGTGAGCACCGTCCCCCACCCCGGGACAACCTGATCACCTTGTAACCTCCCCAGCGCTTAGAACAGTGCTTTGCACATAGTAAGCGCTTAACAAATACCATCATCATCATCATCACCTTGGGCATGTGACTTCACTTCTCTGTGCCTCAGTTACCTCATCTGTAAAATGGGGATGAAGCCTGTGAGTCCCACATGGGACAACCTGATTACCTTGTATCTACTCCAGCACTTAGAACAGTGGTTGGCACAAAGTAAGCGCTTAACAAATACCATTATTATTATTATTATGGGTCGGAGACGACTCAACAGCATAAGAAAAGACAAGACCTTCATTTATACCACCAGACTCTTCCTCCCATTGTCCACTTCCCCCAGTAACAATGATTTTGCATCAGCCTCTCCCAACTCCCCTTGAAGATTTCTGGTTAAAAATCAATGTGAAAATTTCTCCCTGCTGTTCTCTAAGCCACAAATTCCACTGAGCCATCTGGTAGTGAGAAAGCACTCCACGTGCAATGTCTTCAGCCCCCCAAAATAATAATCTAAATTAATCTCAAGGGTAAATTAATGAGATCGACAAATCCATTCCCTTTACCAGAGTGATCATGACTAAATGTCTCCTGAAAGACCGTAAGTTAAATGCAGGAAAGTCATTCTCTAGATTGGAAGCTCATTATGGGCAGGGGACAGGTCTGCTTATTCTCTTGCTTGAACTCTCCCAAGAGCTTAGAACAGTGCTCGGAACATAGTAAGCATTCAATAAACACCACTGATTGACTGATTGATTGCAGGACAGACTTTGAGCTACTGAGACTCCTCCGAAAAGCAATAAGGAAATTTCCACTCTGCCCCCAAACATAAAGTTAGACAAATTTTGGTCCTGAGCAGGACTCTGAATGACAAAGCACCTCACTCCACTGGCTGAAGATGAAAAGGATCCTAAACCAAAATACCTTGAATTCTACCTACATAATCTTTAAATGCAACTAAACTGGGACTGGAAAACAGAGCAGAAGATCAGAAAAGCAGCGTTGCCCAACGGAAAGAACACCGGACTGGGAATCAAGAGACCCGGGTTCTAATCCCAGCTCTGCCGGTGCCTACTGAGTGATGTTGGACAAGTCACCTAACTTCTCTGAGCCTAAATTTCCTCAGCTGTAAAATGGGGATGAAAAATGGGGATAAATATTCATTCATTCAAACGTATTTATTGAGTGCTTACTGTGTGCAGAGCACTGTACTAAGCGCTTGGGAAGTACAAGTCAGCAACATATAGAGACAGTCCCTACCCAACAACAGGCTCACAGTCTGGAAAGAGACAGGCAACAAAACAAAACATGTAGACAGGTGTAACATGGGGTCCTAATCCCAGCTCTGCCACTTGTCAGCTGTGTGAATTTGAGCAAGTCACTTAACTTCTCTGTGCACTTCTCTGTGCCTCAGTTCCCTCATCTGTAAAATGGGGATTAAGACTGTGAACCCCACGTGGGACAACCTGATCACCTTGTATCCTCCCCAGTGCTTAGAACAGTGCCTTGCACATAGAAAGCACTTAACAAATGCCATCATTATTATTATTATCCTCTCTCTCTCTCTCTCTCTCTCTCTCTCTCTCTCTCTCTCTCTCTCTCTCTCTCTTTTCTAAATGGCATTTAAGTGCCAGACAGTGCTGAGGCAGATATAAGCTAATCAGGTTGGACATAACCCAGGTCCTACATGGGGCTGACAGTCTAAATCGACACTTTAAGATGAAGTAACTGAGGCCCAGAGAAGTGAAGTGACTTGCTCAAGGTCCTACAGCAGACATGTGGAGGAGCCGAGATTAGAATTGTACTTGTATTCATACATACTTACTACTCTATATATTTTGTTGATGATGTGCATATGGCTGTAGTTCTATTTGTTCTGACGATTTTGACACCCATCTACATGTTTTGTTTTGTTGTCTGTCTCCCCCTTCTAGACTGTGAGCCCGCTGTTGGGTAGGGACTGTCTCTATATGTTGCCGACTTGTACTTCCCAAGCGCCTAGTACAGTGCTCTGCACACAGTAAGTGCTCAATAAATACGATTGAATGAACGAATGAATGAATTCAGTTCCCCTCAATCAATCAATCAATCAATCGTATTTATTGAGCGCTTACTATGTGCAGAGCACTGTACTAAGCGCTTGGGAAGTACAGATTGGCAACACATAGAGACAGTCCCTATCCAACAGTGGGCTCACAGTCTAAAAGGGGGAGACAGAGAACAAAACCAAACATACCAACAAAATAAAATAAATAGGATAGAAATGTACAAGTAAAATAAATAAATAAATAAATAGAGTAATAAATATGTACAACCATATATACATATATACAGGTGCTGTGGGGAAGGGAAGGAGGTAAGATGGTGGGATGGAGAGGGGGACGAGGGGGAGCCCCTAACCCCCAGGATGGGGCTTTTTCCACTAGCCACGCTGCTTCCTCCCCTGAGCTCTTTCTCCTCATAGACTGTGAACCCCGGGTGGGATAGGAGACGTATTTGATCTGTTTGTCTTCTATCTACCCCAGTGGTTAACAGTTAATAAAAACCACAATGATTTTATTCAGAACTGTGATAGATTAAAGAGAGGCAGAAGAGATGCCGTACCTGAGCCACATGGCATTCGCAGTCTAAAAGGTAGGAGGAAACAAGTACTCTATCTCCGTTTCACAGATGACTTCGACTGTGAGCCCACTGTTGGGCAGGGACTGTCTCTATATGTTGCCAATTTGTACTTCCCAAGCGCTTAGTACAGTGCTCTGCACACAGTAAGCTCTCAATAAATACGATTGATGATGATGATGAGAAAACTGGGGCCCAGAGAGATTAAGCGACTTGCTCAAAGTCACACAGCAGGCAAGTGGGAAGCAGCACCACTTAGTAGATCGAGCACGGGCCTGGGAATCGGAAGGACCTGGGTTCGAATCCCAGCTCCGCCACGTGTCTGCTGTGTGACCTTGGGCAAATCACTTCACTTCTCCGTACCTCAGTTCCCACATCGGGAAAAAAGGGATTAAGACTGTAAATCCCATGTGGGACATGAACAGTGTCTGACCTGATTATCTTGCAAGCAGGGCTTAGTATAGCACTTGGCATTGAGTAAGTGCTTAAATGACTGTGAGCCCACTGTTGGGTAGGGACTGTCTCTATGTGTTGCCAAGTTGTACTTCCCAAGCGCTTAGTACAGTGCTCTGCACACAGTAAGCGCTCAATAAATATGATTGATGATGATGATGATAAATGATAACATAAAAAAACTAGTCTTCACCCATAAGGCCATTCAGTTGCCTCAATGTCTCTGCCCCTGCCCTGAGGGGTCTGTGCCCTCGTCCTTCTCTAGCCTCCTGCCCCCCCACAACCCGCCGTCTCCCCCATCCCCAGGTAAAGAGACCCTTGTCATGTGCTGGGGCTTACATTGCATCCAGCCCGGGAGAGGAGTGTCTGAAACTCTGTCCACACAGGAGTCTTGAGACCCTTGGCCTTATCTCCCTCCACCAGGTCCATGACCGTTGCCTGCATGGGGAGAAGAAGATCAATTGATCAATTGCCTTTATTGAGCGCTCTGTGCAGGGCACAGTACTAAGCACTTGGGAGAGTACAATAAAAAAAAAGAATCGGCGGACACGTTCCCTGCCCACAACAAGCTTACAGTCTAGAGCGGGAGACAGAAGTGAATTTAAATAAATTATGGCCATGTCGATAAGTGCTGTGGGGCTGAGGGAGGGGTGAAGAAGGGGACCAAATTCAAGCACAAAGGTGACGCAAATGGGAGGAGGAGAAGAGGAAAGAAAGGCTTAGTCAGGGAAGCCTCTCAATAATTCATGATCTCAAGAGTGCCAAGATGAAACCGTAAGCCTGTTGTAGGCAGGGACTGCCTCTCTTTAATCCTGGATTGTACTTTCCAATTCTGCGCACGGTAAGCGCTCAATAAATACGATTGACTGACAATGAATGAAGGATTGAGTTCTGAAGGCAAATGCGTTGTGTACGCGTGACACATGAAGCCGCCGTCTGATGTCTGTGTCCCCCCCGTCTAGACTGTGACCGTACTGTGGGCAGGGAATGTCACTGTTTACTGTTTATTCTTCCAAGTGCTTAGCACAGTGCTCTGCACACAGTAAGCATTCCATAAATACGAGGGAATGAATCCCGTAGCAGACGAGCCCCAGGATGGGGCCCAGTGGGGAGGCCCAAGGGGTCCAATGAATGGAAGAGACACAGTTCCTGCCCTCAAGGAGCCGAAGTCTAATTATCTTCGACCCTTCCATTAAGGCCAGGCCTGAGGACGTTTGGGGGAAGCAGCTTGGCCTATTGGACAGAGCACGGACTCGGGAGCCAGAAGGACCCGGGTTCTGATCTTGCTGTGTCACTTGTCTGCTGTGCGACCTTGGGCAAGACACTTCTCTGGGCTGTTATCTCATCTGGAAAATGGGGATGAAAACCGTGAGCTCCACGTGGGACGTTGACTGTGTTCAACCTGATTATCTGGTACCTACCCCAACGCTTAGTACAGTGCCTGGCACTGAGTAAACACGTAACAAATACCATAAAAAAATTCAATCTATCAATGTCATTTATTAAGCACTTACTGTGTACTCTGCTCCTCCCTTTATCTGAATTTTATTTTAGTGTGTCTCCCCAACTAGACCAAAAGCTCCCCAAAGGCAGGGATCTTGTCTACCAACTCTATCAATAACAATAATAATCTCGGCATTTGTTAAATGCTTATGACGTGTCAGGAACTGAATTAAGCACTGGGGTGGATACAAACGAATCAGGTTGGGCACAGTTCCTGCCCCACGTGGGGCTCCCAGCCTCAATTCCCATTTTACAGATGAGGGAACTGAGGCCCAGAGAAGTGAAGTGACTTGCTCAAGGTCACACAGAAGACAAGCGGCGAAGTCGGGATTAGAATTCACGGCCTTTTGACTCCCAAGCCCGTGCTCTCTCCACTCTGCCACGCTGCTTCTCCAAGCCCTTAGTACAGTGCTCTGCAGAGACGAGGCGCTCAGTAAATACCACTGATTGAAAGTTGTCTGCTCTGAAAGGAAGAGGGGGTGAGGGGCAGAGGCCTAGAGACTCACCACTGCCCATTGGGCTGGGCAGGCAGTGACTCTTGAAGGGCATCATCATCATCAATCGTATTTATTGAGCGCTTACTATGTGCAGAGCACCGTACTAAGCGCTTGGGAAGTACAAATTGGCAACATATAGAGACAGTCCCTACCCAACAGTGGGCTCACAGTCTAAAAGGGGGGGAGACAGAGAACAAAACCAAACATACTAACAAAATAAAATAAATAGAATAGATATGTACAAGTAAAATAAATAAATAGAGTAATAAATATGTACAACCATATATAAATATATACAGGTATATACATATATACAGGGCAATGACTCCGCTCAAGGGAGGGCTGAAGCTAAGTTGATATCATTTGCCAAACAATTCTTACCGGACTCTCCACATACGTATCCAGGGGCAGCAGCTTCAGAATGGCTTCCAGGAGCTGAGGGATGCCCACACCTACAGTCCCAAAAAATAGAGATGCCTCAGTAATCCTCTTCCTCCTTCTCCTCCTCATCCCCTCATCATCATCATCATCATCAATCGTATTTATTGAGCGCTTACTGTGTGCAGAGCACTGTACGAAGCGCTTGGGAAGTACAAATTGGCAACATATAGAGACAGTCCCCACCCAACAGTGGGCTCACAGTCTAAAAGGGGGAGACAGAGAACAAAACCAAACATACAGACAAAATAAAATAAATAGAATAGATATGTACAAGTAAAATAAATAAATAAATAGAGTAATAAATATGTACAAACATATATACATATATACAGGTGCTGTGGGGAAGGGAAGGAGG
Source organism: Tachyglossus aculeatus (assembly GCF_015852505.1). NCBI lineage: Eukaryota > Metazoa > Chordata > Mammalia > Monotremata > Tachyglossidae > Tachyglossus > Tachyglossus aculeatus. The sequence goes on from NC_052068.1 coordinate 11,930,939, forward strand.
TAAGATGGGGGGGATGGAGAGGAGCACTCAGTACAGTGTTCTGCACACAGTCTTGCCTTGTTTCACCAGTCTTGCCTTGTTTAGAGAAGCAGCGTGGCTCAGCGGAAAGAGCCCGGGCTTTGGAGTCAGGGGTCATGGGTTCAAATCCCGACTCTGCCACTTGCCAGCTGTGTGACTTTGGGCAAGTCACTTCTCTGGGCCACAGTTCCCTCAACTGTAAAATGGGGATAAAGACTGTGAGCCCCCCGTGGGACAACCTGATCACCTTGTAACCTCCTCAGTGCTTAGAACAGTGCTTTGCACATAGTAAGCGCTTAATAAATGCATTATTGTTAATTATTATTATTATTATCATTATTATTATTATTATTATTATTTTACGCTGTCGAGTCATCTCCGAGCCATAGCGACTCCACAGACACATCTCTCCCAAAACGCCCCGCTCTCCACCTGCAATCGTTCCGGCAGTGGATCCAGAGAGTTTTCTTGGTAAAACTATGGAAGCGGTTTACCATTCCCTCCTTAATTACCATCAATCGTATTTATTGAGCGCTTACTGTGTGCAGAGCACTGTACTAAGCGCTTGGGAAGTATAAGTTGGCAACATAGAGAGACAGTCCCTACCCAACAGTGGGCTCACAGTCTAAAAGTCTAATTAATTAGTGATGGCATTTGTTAAGCACTTACTCTGTGCCAAGCACTGTTCTAAGCGCTGGGGTAGAAACAAGGTAATTAGGTTGTCCCACGCGGGGTTCACGGTCTTAATCCCCATTTTACAGATGAGGGAACTGAGGCCCAGAGAAATGAAGTGACTTGCCCTAATTTTTTTTGCATTCAATCGTATTTATTGAGCGCTTACTGTGTGTACAGCACTGTACTAAGCACTTGGGAGAGTATGAAGCACCATGGCCTAGTGGCAAGAGCACGGGCTTGAGTCAAAGGCTGTGGGTTCTAATCCCGGTTCAGTCACTTGTCTGCTGTGTGACCTTGGGCAAGTCACTTCACTAGGCCTCAGTTCCCTCATCTGTAAAATGGGAATTAAAACTGCGAGTCCCATGTGGGATACGCTTAGAACAGTGCTTTACACATAGTAAGCGCTTAATTTTTTTTTCATTCAATCGTATTTATTGAGCGCTTACTGTGTGTACAGCACTGTACTAAGCACTTGGGAGAGTATGAAGCACCATGGCCTAGTGTCAAGAGCACGGGCTTAAGAGTCAAAGGATGTGGCTTCTAATCCCGGTTCAGTCACTTGTCTGCTGTGTGACCTTGGGCAAGTCACTTCACTAGTCCTCAGTTCCCTCATCTGTAAAATGGGAATTAAAACTGCGAGTCCCATGTGGGATACGCTTAGAACAGTGCTTTGCACATAGTAAGCGCTTAACTTTTTTTTCATTCAATCGTATTTATTGAGCGCTTACTGTGTGTACAGCACTGTACTAAGCACTTGGGAGAGTATGAAGCACCATGGCCTCGTGGCAAGAGCACGGGCTTGAGAGTCAAAGGATGTGGCTTCTAATCCCGGTTCAGTCACTTGTCTGCTGTGTGACCTTGGGCAAGTCACTTCACTAGTCCTCAGTTCCCTCATCTGTAAAATGGGAATTAAAACTGCGAGTCCCATGTGGGATACGCTTAGAACAGTGCTTTGCACATAGTAAGCGCTTAATTTTTTTTTCATTCAATCGTATTTATTGAGCGCTTACTGTGTGTACAGCACTGTACTAAGCACTTGGGAGAGTATGAAGCACCATGGCCTCGTGGCAAGAGCACGGGCTTGAGAGTCAAAGGATGTGGGCTCTAATCCCGGTTCAGTCACTTGTCTGCTGTGTGACCTTGGGCAAGTCACTTCACTAGTCCTCAGTTCCCTCATCTGGAAAATGGGAATTAAGACTGCAAGTCCCATGTGGGATACGCTTAGAACAGTGCTTTACACGTAGTAAGCGCTTAATTTTTTTTTCATTCAATCGTATTTATTGAGCGCTTACTGTGTGCACAGCACTGTACTAAGCACTTGGGAAGCTTAATAAATGTTATCACTATTATTATATATTATTATATTATATTATATATTATATTATTATATATTAGAGAAGCAGCGTGGCTCAGTGGAAAGAGCACGGGCTTTGGAGTCAGAGGTCATGGGTTCAAATCCCGGCTCTGCCAATTACCAGCTGTGTGACTTCAGGCAAGTCACTTCACTTCTCTGGGCCTCAGTTACCTCAGCTGTAAAATGGGGATTAAGACTGTGAGCCCCCCGTGGGACAACCTGATCACCTTGTAACCTCCCAGCGCTTAGAACAGTGCTTTGCACATAGTAAGCGCTTAATAAATGCCATCATTATTATTATTATTATTATTATTATACGGACTGTGTCCAACCCGATTAGCTTGTATCTAGCAATAGTGCACGGCACACAGTAAGCGCCTATCAAATGCCCTAATTATTATTAATTATTATTATGACATAAAATGTCTCCTCTCGCCTTAAGGATGATTTCAGCTGCCAGGACTTGGAGCCCTGAAGGGAGGAGCACTGGTTGCTCCTGTGCATTTGAGCACTGGAAAGAAGCCTGGGCGGGAAGCCATCTGTCTCAGACCGTGTGCGTTTATTTCTAATGCCCTGCTCTTGGCCAAATGTCCCATTTTTTCCCTGGATGGATTCCTGAGTATCATTTCATCTTGATAATGTGGTGTCAGCGTGATATTCTGCAAATCAAAACTGCATTAGGTCACTCTCTCTCTCATCTCTGACACCATGGAAATCGCAAGAAGGACCAGCCCCTAATTAATAAAAATAATAATAAAAATAATACCCTACTTAGGGTATTTTTGAAGCACTTACCACTGTACTAAGCGCTGGGGTGGATACAAGCAAATCGGGTTGGACACAGTCCCTGTCCCACGTGGGGCTCACAGTCTCAATCCCCATATTACAGATGAGGTAACTGAGGCACAGAGAATCAATCAATCAATCAATCGTATTTATTGAGCGCTTACTGTGTGCAGAGCACTGGACTAAGCGCTTGGGAAGTACAAGTTGGCAACATATGGAGACAGTCCCTACCCAACAGTGGGCTCACAGTCTAAAAGGGGGAGACAGGGAACAAAACCAAACATACTAACAAAATAAAATAAATAGAATAGATATGTACAAGTAAAATAAATAGAGTAATAAATATGTACAAACATATATACAGGTGCTGTGGGGAAGGGAAGGAGAAGTAAAGTGACTTGCCCGAGGTCATACAGCAGACAAGTGACAGAGCCGCGGTTAGAACCCGTGGCTGAATTGCACTTTCCAACAGCTTAGTACAGTGCTCTGCACAAGTAAGCGCTCAATAAATATGACTGAATGAATGAATGAGTGACCTTCTGACTCTCCCAAGCCCGTGCTCTAACCACTATGCCACACTGCTTCTATAGCTGAGGGTAACCTGCAGGACAGGCTAAGACCAGAATCCCAAGTGCTTAGTACAGTGCTCTGCACACAGTAAGCGCTCAATAAATACGATTGAATGAATGAATAATACCTGGAATTTGCTAATAATAATAATTATCGCATTTGTTAAGTGCTTAACTATGTTCCAGGCACTGTACTAAGTGCTGGTATGGATATAAGCAAATTAAGAGTTTGTTCCCGACTCTGCATGAAGCGCTGGGGAAAGGACAAGACAATCCGGTCGGATGCAGTCCTTGACCGACACAAAGCAACCAGTTCAAGGGGGAGATAGAACAGGTATCACCTCCTCATTTTGCAGATGAGGAAACTGAGGCAAAGGGAAGTGATGTGAATTGCCCAGGTCACTCAGCAGGCTAGTGGCAGAGCTGGGATTAAAACCCGGGTCCTCTTACTCCCAATTTGGTGGTCTTTCCATCTGGCCTAGTGGAAGTCAGAAAGAAGGACATGGGTTCTAATCCCGCCTCTGCCACCTCTCTGCTGCGTGACCTTGGTCAAGTTACTCACCTTCTCTGTGCCTCAGTTACCTGCGGAATTTATTTTATTTTGTTAGTATGTTTGGTTTTGTTCTCTGTCTCCCCCTTTTAGACTGTGAGCCCACTGTTGGGTAGGGACTGTCTCTATATGTTGCCAATTTGTACTTCCCAAGTGCTTAGTACAGTGCTCTGCACATAGTAAGCGCTCAATAAATACGATTGATGATGATGATGATGATGACTGTGAGCCCCATGTGGGAAATGGACTGTGTCCAGCCTTGTATCTAACCCAGTGCTTAGGACAGTGCCCAGCACATAGTAAGCGCTTAATAAATACCATCAAAAAAATTAGCCATGCTGTTAGAGTCTAAAGGGATTTTATCCCCAGCAACTTGGCAATGTTCATTCATCTCTTTTTTTTAATAATGATAATAATTATGGCATTTATTAAGTGATTACTATGTGCAAAGCACTGTTCTAAGCGCTGAGCACTGTTCTAAGTGCTGGCACTGTTCTAAGCGCTGAACAGTGCCAGCTATTCGTTAAGCACAGAGTAGTTAACAGCTAATCAGGGTCGGATGCAGTCCATGTATTCATTCATTCAATCGTATTTATTGAGCACTTACTGCGTGCAGCGCACTGTACTAAGCGCCTGGGAAGTAAAAGTTGGCAACATATAGAGACGGTCCCTACCCAACAACGGGCTCACAGTCTACACAGTTATGTACCCCATGGGGCTCACAGTCTTCATCCCTATTTTACAGATGGGGTAATGGAGGCCCAGAGAAGTTAAATGACTTGCCCAGGGTGGAGCCGGCATTAGAACTCGGGTCCTAATGACTCCCAGCCCCGGGTTCTATCCATTAGGCCACACTGCTTTTCCACTGGGCTTTGACCATCACCACCACAGCGCTGGTGTCAGAAGGTAATCTCAAGGCTAGAAGGGACCAGGGGAGAGCACCAGATGTAGACTCCTCTATATGTTGCCAATTTGTACTTCCCAAGCGCTTAGTACAGTGCTCTGCACATAGTAAGCGCTCAATAAATACGTTTGATGATGATGATGATGACTCCTGCCTCTGGGGAGGACCACCCCAAATCAGCCAGTCAGTCAGTCGTATTTATTGAGCTCTTACTGTGTGCCAGGCACTCTACTAAGCACTTGTGAGAGTATAATAGAACAATAAACAGACATATCCCCTGCCCACAGGGAGCTTACGGTCTACAATGGGAAGCAGGCATTAATAGAAATAAATAAATGAAAGATATGGACATAAGTGCTGTGGGGCTGGGAGCGGGGATGAAGAAAGGGAGCGGGTCAGGGCAATGCCGAAGGGAGTGTGGGAAGAGGAAAGGAGGGCTTAGTCGGGGAAGGCCTCTTGGAGGAGATGACCCTTCAGTAAGGCTTTGAATCTTGTGGTGGGAAAGGAGAGGGAGAGAGAGAAAAAGAGAGAGAGAGAGAGAGAAGGGGAGGGAGTAAGTATTTGTTGGATTTGAGGGGAAAGGGTGGACAGAGGCAGGAAATGGGCAAGGGGTCGGCGGTGAGACAGATGAGATTGAAGTTCAGTGAGGAGGTTGGAATTATTCATTCATTCATTCTATTTATTTATTTATTTATTTATTTATTTTACTTGTACATATCTATTCTATTTATTTTATTTTGTTAGTATGTTTGGTTTTGTTCTCTGTCTCCCCCTTCTAGACTGTGAGCCCACTGTTGGGTAGGGACTG